>NW_025947610.1:72103-115109 GCF_000764305.2 Hyalella azteca
TACCTGTTACAGATGGAATACCTGTTACAGATGGAATACCTGTTACAGATGGAATACCTGTTACAGATGGAATACCTGTTACAGATGGAATACCTGTTACAGATGGAATACCTGCTACAGATGGAATACCTGTTACAGATGGAATACCTGTTACAGATGGAATACCTGCTACAGATGGAATACCTGTTACAGATGGAATACCTGTTATAGATGTTACAGCTTGTACAGATTTAGTAGATCTCGTACAAAATGTCCAGAAGATCCACGTAAGGCATTTGTAGTGGTCGATATACCGCGCACGTATCCACTGCGAGTTTTCGTTTAGTCTTTAGATGCGCGATTCTAATCCTAATTATAAACTATTTACACATAACAAATGAGCTCTTGGCAAAATTCGTCGGCTGCTCGACGAAACCAGTAACGAAACTCGGCATACCCAGAAAATGATGGGCCATAGTGTACAAATTGTGACGCACTTTCTTAACTTCACGTTGTGACACACTTTCTTACCTACGAATTGTAACACACTTTCTTACCTGTAAATTGTGACACTTTTTCTTACATACAAATTGTAACACACTTTCTTACCTGCAAATTGTGACACACTTTCTTACCTTGAAGATCAGCAGGAGCCCACATGGCATTGATATACGCCCGTTTGCCGAATTTTGTCAGGATGACCTACACCAGAGCAAAAACTGAATAACAATTGGGACAAAGTCTCACTCATTGCTCTGAGTGCCGTGAACGAAACCTCGGTGGGAGAACCGGACGGCGAACCGCACTGCACTCGCCCTGTCGGCGCGGAACCGGTTACGTTTTATGACTTGAGCGCCTTTTTGGGCAGGGGTTTCAAAAGCAAGAATTGCGCTCCGCATATTCTCTTGCCGGGCAGGTTTTTACCTAATAACTATACTTAATATTAGACTAAAACAGTGCTGGTTTAAAGATGGCGCAAGACCGCTGCTTGCATCCATGTGGAGAGATCAGGTAAAATGTGATCTTGATTCTCTTTAAAATAAGTTGATTTATCGCTTGATAACCGTAATTTTGCGAAACCACGCAAAAATCACGTATTAATGTGTGGTACCGTCCGTTTCAATGCCAGCTATATCGAGAACAGCGTTTTCGATACTAACTGTTTCGATACCAGCTGTTTTGATACCAGCTGTTTCGATACCAGCTGTTTTGATACCAGCTGTTTCGATACCAGCTGTTTTGATACCAGCTGTTTCGATACCAGCTGTTTTGATACCAGCTGTTTCGATACCAGCTGTTTTGATACCAGCTGTTTCGATACCAGCTGTTTTGATACCAGCTGTTTCGATACCAGCTGTTTTGATACCAGCTGTTTCGATACCAGCTGTTTTGATACCAGCTGTTTCGATACCAGCTGTTTTGATACCAGCTGTTTCGATACCAGCTGTTTTGATACCAGCTGTTTCGATACCAGCTGTTTTGATACCAGCTGTTTCGATACCAGCTGTTTTGATACCAGCTGTTTCGATACCAGCTGTTTTGATACCAGCTGTTTCGATACCAGCTGTTTTGATACCAGCTGTTTCGATACCAGCTGTTTTGATACCAGCTGTTTCGATACCAGCTGTTTTGATACCAGCTGTTTCGATACCAGCTGTTTTGATACCAGCTGTTTCGATACCAGCTGTTTTGATACCAGCTGTTTCGATACCAGCTGTTTTGATACCAGCTGTTTCGATACCAGCTGTTTTGATACCAGCTGTTTCGATACCAGCTGTTTTGATACCAGCTGTTTCGATACCAGCTGTTTTGATACCAGCTGTTTCGATACCAGCTGTTTTGATACCAGCTGTTTCGATACCAGCTGTTTTGATACCAGCTGTTTCGATACCAGCTGTTTTGATACCAGCTGTTTCGATACCAGCTGTTTTGATACCAGCTGTTTCGATACCAGCTGTTTTGATACCAGCTGTTTCGATACCAGCTGTTTTGATACCAGCTGTTTCGATACCAGCTGTTTTGATACCAGCTGTTTCGATACCAGCTGTTTTGATACCAGCTGTTTCGATACCAGCTGTTTTGATACCAGCTGTTTCGATACCAGCNAGGTACGAGTATGAATAAGGTACGAGTATGAATAAGGTACGAGTATGAATGAGGTACGAGTGTGAATAAGGTAAGAGTATGAATAAGGCACGAGTATGAATAAGGTATGAGTATGAATAAGGTACGAGTATGAATAAGGTAAGAGTATGAATAAGGTATGAGTATGAATAAGGTACGAGTATTAATAAGGTACGAGTATTAATAAGGTACGAGTATTAATAAGGTACGAGTATTAATAAGGTACGAGTATGAACATAAGGTGTGAGTAACGCGTAAACATGGATCTGCAAGCACAATCCACATGAATCCATATTCATTACTCATATTGCTGTTAGTTTTGATGAATAACAAGTGTATGCGTCGACAAGTATATTAATTACAAGTATATAACAAGTATATTCAAGAGGTGTCATATGCACATGTATTTTTCGCAAATGAATAATGAGATGAGTTTCAATAATGAATATTTAGGTATCGTGTGAATATGGAAACAGTATATATGAGCCCAGGTCTTTCTCAGACTGCATAACTGCATAAAAAACTTATAAACCTTCTATATTACTTCCTATACCTATATTACTACTTCCTCCTATATAAGTCCTATATTACTTTCAAAAACCTCTTATATAAACATCTTATAAGCCTCTCTCTTATAAATATCCCCATGCCCTCCTATATATGCCTATTATTATATCCATATAATCCTCATATAACTCCCATATAAAATAATTGACCTCGAAAAGTCATCCATAATTTGGCCTTCGATTTACCGACAAAGATTTTCATCCAGAAGAAGGCTTTTTCTTTAAAACACTGAAAGGAGATTTTTAATGGCCGTTCACAAATTGCCTAGAATTTTCGTCTCATTTGCTTTATTGCTGAAACGTAAATTTTTGCTATTTGTGGGTATGTATATTAAATAATCTCGCTTTTAATTCAAAATTTGCTACCTTGAAAACGTTTTTATTTCTGAATTCGAGGCCACAGTATCTAACGTGGGACAGTTAACGGGTTACATAAGTTCACGGAATCGATTTTATTTCATGTAAAATATATACCATCTACACATTCATGGCCGCCACTTCCTTCTAGATAAAATATATTTCATGTAAAATACAGTATATGTTATCTATACAGTCATGGCCGCCACTTCCTTCTAGGGAAAGTTTATGGCCAATGTCAAGTCAAGGCCAAAGTTACCCTCCATTGAAAAATAAATTCCATTTGAAAAAACTATTCCATTTCTGAGGCACAGAAACTTTGACATTTAAATTTTCATCAATAACAACTTAATAACAGATAGTAATATATTAGAGTTTTAACGTAATTGACCAGTGAACGCTTAAAAAGATAGAAACAAACGACAGGTTCGCGTGCAAATGCGCAGCAGAGGCTGCAGGTTGGAGGGCGTTGCGGCCGTGGCGAGGAACAGGTTACCTGCAACCCCACCAACAGGTTACCTGCAACCCCACCAACAGGTTACCAGCAACCCCACCAACAGGTTACCTGCAACCCCACCAACAGGTTACCAGCAACCCCACCAACAGGTTACCTGCAACCCCACCAACAGGTTACCTGCAACCCCACCAACAGGTTACCTGCAACCCCACCAACAGGTTTGTGTGATGTGTATTTGTGTGCGCGGTGTGTGTATCTCTGAATGTCTGTGTAGTTGAGAGGGTGTTTGTAGCTCTATGAATGTGTTTGTGTGAATTTGTTTGCTAGTGTGTGATTTTGTTTATGTGTACTTAAATATTTATGTATAGGCGTAGATGCTATTATACAGAAACAGAAAATTATAAGATATTATTCAGATATAGATATTATACAGATAAATGTTTATGTATAGGCGTAGATGATATCATATAGATATAGATATTGTGTAGATATAGTTATTATGTACATATAGATATTATACAGATATAGCTATATAAACGGCAGTAAATACAGCGCTGTGTGTGTGAGTGGGTTATGGTGAGTGGTAAAGGATGAGTGGGATGCGAGTGTGGAGGGTGAGTGGGGAGTTCTGATTGGGTGAGTGGGAGAGGGAGTGAGTGGGTGAGGGAGTGGGAGGGTGTGGGAGTGGGAGGGATGGAAGAGGGGGCTAGATGATGTGAGGGTCAAACTGTACACGCCAGACGAAGGGAGGGGGATGGGATGGATGAAGGGAGGAGTGGGGAACGGAAAGGTGGGGAGCACACATTCTGTCCCATTCAAGGTTCCGTGTTGTGTATATACTCGTTACGGAGGGAGTGGAGAGACGGGGATGGGAATGGGAAGGATAGAGGATAGGGAAGAGATGGAGGATGGAGGATATAAAAGGGATGGAAGCTATAATAGGCAGAAGAGTGATGAGAAGGATGGGGGAGCGAGATGTGTGTAAGAGAACAGCAAGTAGGTGATGTGTAGGAGCGATATGATAGTGCTGTGTAATTTTTGTATAAATGTTATTACAACTGAGGATTTGAATATAGCTGTGTTGTGCATCAGTATTTCAATAAATGCTGAGTCCTGAGCGAATTTTAGCGTACTGTTCAATCTTTGCAACTTTTCTGTTAACATCCAAAGAAAATCTGTTGAGTAACAGCAGCAGTAGTAACAGAAGAGACAGCAACAGCAGAAAAGGTAACAACAACAGCAGTAATTGTAATTGAAACGGAAATAACTGCAGCAAAAGGAAGTGCAGCATTATTAACAGCAACAGAAGCAATTGCAGCAGCAACAGCAACAAACACAGCAGCAGCAGCAGCAGCAGCAGCAGCAGCAGCAGCAGCAGCAGCAGCAGCAGCAACAGCAGCTAAGCGACTGCGCAGCGCTGTTAGCTGGTGACATCACCGCCCAGACCTGCGACTGCTGCTCCCTTCTCAATGCTGCTGCAGCTGTAACTGCTTCTGCAGCTATAACTGCTGCTGCAGTTGTAACTGCTGCTGCAGCTGTAACTGCTGCTGCAGCTGTAACTGCTGCTGCAGCTGTAACTGCTGCTGCAGCTGTAACTGCTGCTGCAGCTGTAACTGCTGCTGCAGCTGTAACTGCNGCCACTTGTAACAGCTCAGCGGCCACTTGTAACAGCTCAGCGGCCACTTGTAACAGCTCAGCGGCCACTTGTAACAGCTCAGCGGCCACTTGTAACAGCGCAGCAGCCACTTGTAACAGCTCAGCGGCCACTTGTAACAGCTCAGCGGCCACTTGTAACAGCTCAGCGGATCGCTATGTACGACACAGGAAGGCTGCGGTTTTTGCGGTGCGCGGCCTAAGCGTTCATGGCAGTTCGGCGTCTTGAAGTTACAAACTTTTTCACAAAGTACTAACGAACTGTAACTAACTGTCACTAAATTATTACAACTAACTGTTTTAAAGTTCAACTAAGTTAACTTGGCATATTGTAACGCCGGTATTGATATAGTGTGTCATGTGCATACACATTGCGATTGATAATACAGTTATGACACTCAACAAATGCTGTGTCACGCAACGGGGTACCATTATAATTTGCCACGTTATTTATAAGCAGTACAATTTTCGTTTGAATTTATAACTTGTATGAAAAATAACTCAAAACGTAGCGATGTGTGGAGCCATGTGTACGCGCCTGTACACACACGAAGTTTGTGTGGCAGGCATAAAGTTCGCTAGTTTGTTTTTGAATAGTGCGACGGAAGACTGCATGGAAGACTTCACTATCATTATATACAACTTACGATAACCGTATTACTAACGGCCGTCGTAGAATCTCACATCTTTGAACAAATTTGTGGCCAACTTAATTAGAACTAAATGGTAGGAGTTACCATCATTGTATTCGAGTAACATACGACCATCGTAAAATTTACGATTACCGTAGAATTTCAGACCACTGTAGAACTTTCAATAACCGTAGAAATTCAGACCATCGTAAAACTTACGACCACTGTAGAATTTCAGACCATCGTAGAACTTACGGCCAACCTAGAATTTCTGACTATCGTAGATCGTACTACCATTGTTTAACTTACGATTTCCGAACTTGCGACCATCGTACGACTACCAACAAATGAGGCTACTTCCAAGTCTCCAGCGTCTTTGCGAAGACTTGAAGAACTGACATAATTAATTAAGCAGCATGGCCAAATACGTCAATGGTTCACTTGTGAAATTTACTAACTTTATAACAAGAGGCGAGAAACGGACTAGATAAATGATCACGATTGATAAACGGACGGATATACGATCACGATTAATAATAGATCAGGAAACTATCGTCATATGAGCTTGGATAAATGACTATTTGTCTAATCCATATTTATAATGCATCCTTTATAATCATGGTCATTGTACCGCTGATCTGTGCGTTTCTACCTATAAAAAATGAAGGTTTTAAATAAAAGTGTCCATTATTACGTATATTATTGCTAACATATTATTATATTTTATAAACGTCGTTATTTGTTTTTGATATCTCATAGAGCTTTTATACAGCTTTTGTAATATCTCAGAAAGACTGTTTTATTTTATATATATTATTATATGTTAGACATATTTTCATACACTCAACGCACGTCATTATATGTGTTATACATGACTTCTCCAAGAAACCATTAAAGATGTGCGCAAGCTTCAAGAATGCGCTGGTGTTGCAACAGCGGAGATGAGCTCAGAAGTATGATGGTATGATGCTCGTCATGTTGGTATGATGCTCGTCATGATGGTATGATGCTCGTCATGATGGTATGATGCTCGTCATGATGGTATGATGCTCGTCATGATGGTGGATGACGTCACGATTTTTGTCTTGAGTTTTGACAAAGGATAAATGGCGTCAGGTCTTCTTTTGAAAAAAAAAACAACATATCGCAAATCCAGTGCAAATCGAATAACGATTCAGAGAAATCCTGAGGAAATCAAGCTTCATTCGTATAGTTTTGCTGCATATATACATGTTTTTATTAACAAGCATCTCGTGCACAATTAAATTCATTGCGTGGAAATCCGATTAAAACTAGCTTTCAGTACTGAAAATATAATTTAATTATATTTTTCATTGATTGTAGTTAGGAAGAACAGCACGCGGAGAGAGCATCTGTAGTGACATCACCAGCACCGGCGTGAGGTCATGTGGTGATGTCACCAACGCGTTACTGTCATACACTTTCTCGGTCAATTAATACGAAAACGTTACCGCGTTACATATCGGTAGTCTTTAATGCGGACACGTTACCGCGTTACATATCGGTAGTCTTTAATGTGAACACGTTACCGCGTTACATATCGGTAGTCTTTAATGCGGACACGTTACCGCGTTACATATCGGTAGTCTTTAATGTGAACACGTTACCGCGTTACATATCGATAGTCTTTAATGTGAACACGTTACCGCGTTACACGTCGATCGTCTTTAATACGAATATTTTGCAGCGTTACACATTGTTGGTCTTTGATGAATGTTACATGAATGAATGTGACCATGAGACAACCCGTGGAATAATGTGAAAAAACAGATGCTTGACACGTGGAATGAACATCAAGATCAATAATTATCAAATCTCATACTCATTTGACAATGAATTTTTCATTGACTCATACGCATTTGACAATGAATTTTTCATTGACTCAAACTCGTTTGACAAAAAATTTCAACCAATCCTATAGATATTTTGAAAATGATTGTGAAAGTTTTACTATTCATTAAAAATAATTGAAGTTCAGTTGAAAATTTTTTACTTCTGCTCTGAGTCACCGTAGCTTTAAGAGAAATTTTATGCTTCGAAAATTTATTTTCAAATCACAAGGTTCTCTTTTGGCAAAAACTGGACACTTCTGAGCAGGTCTGCACAATCGTGCACCACCTGCAGATCTGGCGCGATACCTGCAGACGATCGCTGCTTTCAGACGGCAATCGCTGCTTGCAGGCGGCAATCGCTGCTCGCAGGCGGCCATCGCTGCTTGCAGGCGGCAATCGCTGCTCGCAGGCGGCCATCGCTGCTTGCAGGCGGCAATCGCTGCTTGCAGGCGGCAATCGTTGCTTGCAGACGGCAATCGCTGCTTGCAGGCGGCAATCGCTGCTCGCAGGCGGCCATCGCTGCTTGCAGGCGGCAATCGCTGCTCGCAGGCGGCCATCGCTGCTTGCAGGCGGCAATCGCTGCTTGCAGGCGGCAATCGTTGCTTGCAGACGGCAATCGCTGCTTGCAGGCGGCAATCGTTGCTTGCAGACGGCAATCGTTGCTTGCAGGCGGCAATCGCTGCTTGCAGGCTGCAATCTGCAGAGAAACGCCCGATGTTTTATTGCTGCAAGTCATGACTGCGGCACAAGGCTGACTAGCCAGCGAGAACAATGCTGGTTCTTACGCTGGAAATAGGAAAAATTGCCTTGCTCTACGAAAATTTTGTTCATGTCGACAAAATGAGTTGGGGTTATGCTGAACAGTGGGAAAAATAAATGTTTATAATATTTAGTCGTGTGGTCTTACTATGTTTTTTTTTCACTATGGGCCCGGCGTTCATTTTTACCCGGCGTTTTGTTGTGTCATGCGTTGTGTTGTGCCCTGCGTTCTGTTGTGCCCTGCGTTCTGTTGTGCCCTGCGTTCTGTTGTGATGTTCTGTTGTGCCCTGCGTTGTGTTGTGCCCTGTGGTGCAGTCTGCTGGTGCGGTCAAAACGACAGACTTAAAATCTGCATGTGCGTCATGTGGATATATGTATCCTTATGACCTTATGATGAGTTTAGGACTTCTGATGTCTTGAACAGGAAAACTGACACTTGCGGGAGAGACTGCGTTGATCGAACAAGACACCGCTCCGCCCCTGTATCACGCCACTGTCGTCTCTGATTTCTATACCAATGTGGTTTCATACTTTTATACCGCTATAGTATTTTACTTTTATACCAATGTAGACTCTTACTTTTTTTACCAGTGCACTCTAATAGTTTTTGTAGCTCACTTTTAATTTTGAGTTGTGATTCTGATTCATCCTGAGCGTCTTGCACTCATATGTGATAGTTTATTAACATCTTCTGACAATGCATATGTACGCCAGCCTTCAAAAAATACCCGAATATGTTGGTTTCCGGACATTTCAGTTCTTTTTTCCAAAATATCAGCATTACAATGTATAGTCGTCTATACATTGTAAGAATTTAAAAGCAAAGAAAAGTCCACAAAAATTCATATCTTTATAGAAAACGTTTCGGAGACCAGCTCCATCGTCAGTTCGTAGAATCTAGAATCACAAATCAGAAGTCACAAATTAATACATTGAAAGCACAGAACAAAATTAAAAACCTAATAACTTGAATCGGAACGAACAAAAACTAAAGAAACTGGTACTTAGGCCGGTGAAAGTCGGTTTTCGGTACACAGAAGTCAGAAAACGGCCATTAGATTTGGTAATATTGCAATCGAGGAAGGACAAACTATTGTTAGATTCAAGCTCCATAGTAAATTTAATAGAATTCTTTGCTTTTAAATTCTTAGTTAATTTGCGATTTAAGCAAACAAGTGATATATATTCGTCTAAATTAATAAATGTGGGAACGAATAGTGGTGGAGGGTGAGGGGGAGAAACTGAGAAAGAAAGGCGGTGGATATTAGGGTCTAATACAAGTCGATCGGGATGGACAAATTCTCTACTACTGCTGAACTCTAAATTGGTTATTAAAACTTTAAAATAACTTGAAATTCGACATGGGTTACTAAATAGTAACGAAATTGAGTAATTATTGTTAGTTGATTTTGACCAGTCTACAGCCTGAGCCTGTTACATCTAGAAGCTTGTTCATATTCCATCAGCTTGGGTCTAATGGTCTATCAGTCTGGTAATGAATCTAATAATGAATCTACATTTGCACAGCCATTCCACACTGGAAACATGAATGAGTGAGTCACATAAAATTACATAATTTAAGTGAAACAAACATATAATTAAGGGAAATCATCAATGCACTACAGATATTCAGATTATATTCCCGAGTCAGAGTGGACCAGATTGTTGTGAAGTCGGAAATACGCAAGTATACCACGATGAAAGAAAAGAAAAAACACAAGTTATGGGAGACTGATGCAATCTGAAATTTCGGGGGAGAAATATCTCCATTATACAGTATATTATTCAGATTAGTTAACAATATAACGCTCATGATGAGTTTGGGGGATAATGAAATTCAGAATTATAGCCTTATAAGAAAAATGTCTGCGACGTTATTAGAATTTGTAAGAGAAATTACATCTCAACCTACATGGGTATTTATTACAACAGGACTTGCTCTATTTGCCACATTGAAGTATAAGTTGGTTATTGTTGAGTCAAAAGAAACTTATATGGTGCATTAATTGATAACAAAATTGAATAATGATTGATATTTACTACAAAGATGATGAAAGTGAAATCCGAATCAACTATCGACGAGAAAATATCTCAGTTGTCCGTATCGAACTTGCATTTTTGCAGTCACTCCTCTTGAATAACATGAATTAAGTGTACCAGAGGGTCTCTGTTAAAAATCGAAAATTTGGGCTTCTCTGTTTCCTTGGCTCACTTTGTAACTGCTAAAGGGAGCGTCTAACGTAGCATACCACATGTCAGCGCGTACTCTAGTTTTTGCGTAAAGCAATTTCAAAAATATATTAAATGAATCTTTGTTAACAATATGTACAAGGATTACGTTAAATTAAATCTGTATATATAGAGTGAGAAATTCCTCATTTCTCACCGTCAATTTGTATATACGCTAGGGTTTATTTACGAGATCTATTGTTAGCTTAGAATTGCTGTGGCCGCATCTCTACTAACTTCATCTCTATTCTATTGCCGCTTCTCTAGCTTCATCTGAAGAAAAAGTATTTAGTCGAAATCAGGGGTTCTGCTGCGGACAGAACCCGTCGAAATCATCATCAGTGATCAATTGCATCAATTGATATTTGCCGACTGCGTCAGTTCAAAGTTATACCGCCGTTATTTATTACGGAAATGGAAAATATTTCGAGAGTTTTTCAATGATATTCCAGAATAACACAGATTATTCATAAAAACCTAGAATTACACCCCCTTCTAAAATCAAAACAGTGAATGTAATTGTATAAAAAAATGAAAAAATGAGAAGTGTCTACTATCAGTTTGTAAATATGATGACCGAGAACTAGACTTGTGACACCAGCTTTCCTTTCCTCTGATTTTTCATCTTCTGCGCAGTAGCTTATGCATCCATGATTCCATCACCATCACTGTCACAATTACATTACCACAAAATTATTCAACATGTCACAAAATTATAATTTCAACAAAAAAAATTTCGAAATTATAATTTCAACATTTCACAATTATTACCACATGTCACAAACATTACCGCAAAATTATTCAACCATTATCATAGGTAGTTACATCACTACCAACAGCGGCCACTACATCTCACCAAAACATTCCTGGTGTTACATTTCCATCTTCGTCAACAAAAAATAATTTTCGTTCTTAACAAGTCAAGCGAAAACTTGAAACCATAATCAACTGTCACTTAATAGCGAACCTGCTTTCCGCCCCTGTATTAACCACTCTCAAAGCATATGTGTGAGCATGTGCTACACGGATAGCCGTCATCTTTAAATTATCAATAAGATCAATGGCTTTCCAGCCTCAAAAATTTTAATAAGTATAAGGACAGAACTTAAAAGAAATTCTTACATCACTGACGCATGCGATGACACCGGTCTAGCAATACTGATGATGAAGATAAGTTGCATGACTAACTGATAGAGATTAATGCTGATGTGGCTTCAACGATTTTACAGCTCAATAGTCAAAACACACGTCGATAGCATCAAAAATTGAGTATTGATCTTCAGCCTTCTTGAAAATTACTTTTGTTCGATCCTTGAGGCGTGGAACAGAGAGATGGAAATGCGGGAGAGAGAGATTAATATGGTACATCGATTTGGTTCTAATGTACTTAAAGTTTAGGTGAATTTTTTTGGACGTGAATTTTAGGTTACTACTTGTTTGTACCTGTTTTCTAGGATTTGAACTGACGATGGCGCTGCCGCTGGGCTCCGAAACGTTTTCTCTTATAAGAAATGGTGAACTTTTTGCGATTTTCTTTGCTTTTAAATTCCTGGTAAATTTGCAATTTAAGCAACTAAGTGAGCTCAACACAGTAATTGGAATTATTATATTAAAATTTATGCACAGTTTGACTATAATTCCTTTTCTTAACATTTGTATACATAATACAAATTTTGAGCAGATATGCATTGAGGAGTCGAAATTTCTAAACACATTGAGTCACTTTTGCACTCTCGTCTCAGGTTCATCAACATTCTCACTTCTTAAAACAAAAAAGTTATTGATGTAAAAATCAGAAAAAATTCCGTCCGCAAATTACTGATATTATCTACTTATATTTTAAATTTGAATAAAATCCGTTCATTATTGAAGGATTTATGAGTGCCAGAGTTTCGAGCTCGCAGGCGATTTCGCTGAAGTGTCGATTCGGTCTTCGCCTGAAATTCTTCTCCAATCTCTACAAATGTTTTCAAATGGGAACAACAAATTCGCATGCAAGATGTCATTCTGTACACGAGACATAAATAAATCAGTTACAAAAAAGCTAATTTAAAAGCATCAAAAAATATTCAACGAATGAAAATCAATGCACATCAGTTTTTTTAATGACATTTCGACAGGGTGTTGTAACAAACGAAATATGTATGTTCTCCCTGATGAAGTAAAGAGAAAACACCAGCTATGAGAGACTAACGTAATCTGAAACCATCAATGTAATCTGAAACCTCTATCAATGTTAATTAACATGTTAACAAAATAGTGCTAATATCTCGTGGGGAAAAAAAATTAGAATCGCAGCCCAAGAGAAAAAATTAGAGGTAATATTATACATTTTGATATAAATTACATGTAGAAGTAGATGCGTATTATCTAGAAATGCACTCACTTTCTTTGCAATGATGAGGAAGATTGAAAAGTTGATTAGTGGAACGCCAAATGAGTTATGATGTTATGCTGCAAGGAGAGAATAATGACAACGAAAGTGAGTAATGATTGATAGTTGCTTCAGACAGCACGGAAGTATAATCGAAATCAACTAACAATTTGGTAGAAAATCATCCAGTTAGCCGTAACAAATTTGCATTCTCGCGGTTAGTCACACACGAGCCTTGAATACGTTATTTAAAATAAAACAGATATGATTCAAGTAAAATAAATATATGATAACATAAAATCAAATGTGCGTTTTTTCATGATATTGCCAAATGATCTTCATTGTTCAATACAACCTAGAACGTGCATGTGTAGAGAGAAGAAGAGTTTCAATAGAACGAGTGTGAATGTCGGCAAACCTGGGACAAGTGCTAAAGTGACTTGACGTAAATGAATTTAGGTTTCAATCCACTAATGTGTATGAAATTTATATAATTTTCATCAATTAAAATAATAATACAAAGTAATTCTGAAATTCGCATATAAAATACATTTTTGCTGCCTATTATACAATTATATGTTTTTGCTGTCTATAATTCTGCAAATGTAATGAGCAAAGCATAAACAGCTGTCATAATTAAGCTTTTTTCCCTCGTATCTCTTCAGCTCAATGTCACAATCAACAATGTCAATGGATGATTCAATGATTCCCTTAATGTCACAATCAACATTAGCACAAAATCATATTAACGTCATAATTGCAAGTTTAATCACTATCAACATTATTACTAGTTTTTCCATCATGATCCCTCAACAGCGGCACCTACGTTCGCCAATATGGTCCCGCTTTCCCTACAATCTAATTTCTTTCCACCTTCAACAGTTCCAGCGTGAATTGAAAACCAAAATGAGCATTCTCCGACAAATGCACACTAGCCCATACTAGCCCATCCGAAGCGATTATCTATAAACGTATGCTTTAAAGGCTGTAAAGCCTCAAAAATTTAGTTTTCTCATTCTTTTTCCAAAGACTAATTAGCGTAGTATGCAATGATTCTAGTCTAGAATTACTGATGATGAAAAACAATAGTGTAGCTAACTAAAAGAGATTCACGTCAATGTAGCAGCAACAGAAATAGTGTTTTAATCTTTAGTGTTCATGGAAATTTCTCATAAATAAATAAATAAATAAATAAATAAATAAATAGCGGTTTCAGCGTTTATTAGGCCGTAGGCCTGTAGCCGATTCTTAACATCGCAGAACATTCACAGCATTTTGAGGTCTCGAACTCGCAACGCACTGCTACAATTCCGCTGTGCTTAACCGCCCGGCCTCCTTGCCGATTCTGACCAGAAACTGGCGCACAGAGCTGGGATCGAACCCGTGCCTCTGTGCCTCTCCAGTGCGCCAATATTGGTACTCTGAACTTTAACCACTGGGCCACCCTGCCCAGTGGTTACCACCCTCACCCTCAGTGGTAACCACTGGGCCACCCTCATGTTTGATCTTGTGGGGTGGGACAGAGTGATCGTCAAAAATTATTCGAATTAGAGTATCACTAAGTTCGTTCATTAACATTTGTGTACATAATGCTAATATCGAGCACATCCACATTACACAACGCGGAATTAATTTTCCCAAACATTAAGTAACTCATGTCGCAAGTCTATCAACATTCCTATTTTCCCGCATGAAATTATTTTCCCATTTTTACAAAATCTTATTGAAGCTTTTAACCTGCAAAAACATTCTATGAAATCCATCAAGCACCCAAAAGTTCACAGCCCGTGTAGTTGCTCCACCTAAACCGCAACGATTGACGTCGTAAAGAATACTTTTGTCTGCCCTCGATTAACAATTTTCTAGCCAAGTTATAATTTGAATAAATATATTCGTGAGACTCGATCGTTATCAGGCTAAAAATTTAAAAAATAATTGTATTGCAATATTTAATGTTATGTGTGTGAAAATTCGGAAAATTAACGCAAAAGCAAGATTGCTACAATCAACTGCATGATAGTTAATGGTGGCACTTTCTTTTTATTTCTAAAAAATGTGATAAATTAATGTATGTGCTTGTCGACCACTGAGCACCAGCATTATTATTACATTTTAAAGATTAGCTTAATGTTCCTGACTTCAAAAATAGGTTACTTTGTTTTGGTTCCTTTACCTGTATTTAAATTGCAATCGGTCAACATCTACCTGTACTTGGACCTTAATTTCTTCTTAACCCTTCTTCACAAAAGTACGTGGTTTAATATATAGCTAGATTTCAAAGGTTCTCCATTCTGATGAAAAACATGAATATCACGATGTAATGCCAATATTAATGTATGAAGTTGTAATCGTGGTATAAAAGCTATGTACGTAACTATTTTCTGGAGTGGTTCTGCATGAGAAAAACTTCAAAGTCTCAATGTCGACTTTCCCGTTTCTTCTTCACAGCTTGATTGAGAGGAATATTTTTAGCGAAGTGTTTATTTACGTTGTGAATCCGATTGAGAGGAATATTTTTAGCGCATTAAAATCACTTGGCTGCTTAAGTCGCAAATTTACCAGGAATTTAAAAGTAAAGAAAATAGCCAAAAATTTCACCATTTCTTATAAAATAAAACGTTTCGGAGTCCAGCTTATCGTCAGTTCAAAACCTAGAACACAGGTAGAAACAATTAGTAACCTAAAATTCACATTCAAACATTTCACCTAAACTTGAGGATATTAGAACTTTGTTTGTACCTGTGTTCTAGGTTTTGAACTGACGATGGAGCAGGACTCCGAAACGTTTTCTCTTATATGAAATGGTGAAATTTTTGGCTATTTTCTTTACTTTTAAATTCCTGATTTTTAGCGAAGTGTTTATTTACGTTGTGAATACGATTGAGAGGAATATTTTCAGCGCAGTGTTTATTTACGTTGTAAATACGATTGAGAGGAATATTTTCAGCGCAGAATGTGTACTTACGCTGAAAATCCTGTTAGTCTTCTTCTGGCGTTTTCCGGGAGTCAATGATTGACTTACTCTTATTGGCATCGAGAGACTTTTTTCGGTGTCGTCAGGATTACTAGTGAAATACAGGATTATAGTTTAATGAAGGCTGGCAATTGAAAAATATAATTAAGCTTTCTAGGTATATCTGATTTTCAAACATATTATGCACTCGTGTTTTTTTATTACATATTATACACTCGTAATTTTTTCACGGGTTTTTTAACCTAATGTTTCTATAGCGAAAACTTAGGAGAGTCAGAAATTACTGTGCAAATTTATCAGTAAAAGTATTATGTTTTGATTAAAAACTTAAAGTTATGATGAAAGAACTGGAATACTTTTCTTAGAGGCTCGCGCCATAACCAATAACTATCGCTTATAAAGTGGGATCTCTACCATACTCAAGATATATGTTAATTTTATACCTGGACATATTTAGTTACGAACTCAGTACTCAGTCGACAAGGATACAAAACTGATTTGCACGAATTATTTCCTTTATTTCGCTCAAATATTCAAGCTCTCCAAAAGTTGACCATCTAATATAGGTAGGATTCCTTACATTAAATTATTATGTAGGTAGGATTCCTTACATTAAGTTATTATGTAGGTAGGATTCCTTACATTTCCCTTTTCTGTCTCGTGCGGGCGGCCGACGTCCCGTGCAAGCGATCTCTTGTTCGAGTCTTAGTTTCTTTTGCTTTTCACCTGCCTCTCCTTGTCACTTCGTCTTCTCGAGATGCTATTATATTTCCTATTGTAGGTGAGGAATGATTTTTTGATTTAAGAAACTTTAAATAATTGAGACCTTCCACCCTGTTGGTGATGTACATCTTGACTTTCGGTGCGAGATAGCTAATTAGCTGAAGCGCTAGTAAACCTGTGGCAACTAAACCAACTAACTAACCATATCCTTCAATTGTTGCTGCTTCTGTTGTCCTTTCACGAGTTAAGCCTGAAATGTTTCATATGTCTGAATATGCGTAAACTTTTCTTCAGTCACCCATGAATTATTCCCGAGAAATTTTAAAATTTTCCCAGATCGAGGTGCTGATGTAGACGCAGCTTACCTTGACAGGCCGCGTCTTGTGGCAGATCTTGCCCCCAGCCAGCATCGAAAAATTCCTGCTAGTTACTGTAATGTCTCAATTCCAAGATAATTTGAACTTTCTTTTTAACACGTTTTTCTTAGCTTAGCTTCGCGTTTGTTTGTTTGTTTGTTGTTAACATTGACAACGAAAATTAGCCCACTTCTGATTGTTCTAGAGATCTGAAATTCGGCATGCAGGCTATTTTCGCCTAACAATTTCAGATACAATCATAAAAACTAGTAATTAGAGACCGAAATTAGTTTAATTGAATAAAGTATATATATAGTATATATATAGTATGGCGTGCGGGCGCTGACGTTATAGACGAGCAGGCGCTGACGCTGCGTATCATCGATACGTACGTCAAGTCATACTTAATCAAGTCTTAATCGTTTTTCTTGTGGACTAAAAAGTAGAAAATAAAATACTTAAAAAAAACTTTTTAAGAAACACGTTTTTCTTGTGGACTAAAAGGTAGAAAATAAATTATGGTTCGCCCCAAAAAAACGTGGGTCGGGCTGTACGTTCACCATCAAATTTCCAAAATTAAAGTGTTGTGTGCTTTTCGCTTTAATCATAAATCTGCCCGACACACGTTTT
The DNA here is from genome assembly GCF_000764305.2 of Hyalella azteca. NCBI lineage: Eukaryota > Metazoa > Arthropoda > Malacostraca > Amphipoda > Hyalellidae > Hyalella > Hyalella azteca. The sequence continues at coordinate 89,770 of NW_025947610.1, forward strand.
TTTGGGGCGAACCATAATTTATTTTCTACCATTTAGTCCACAAGAAAAACGTGTTTTTTAAAAAGTTTTTTTTAAGTATTTTATTAAACTCACAGCTTGATTGTGTTTTCTGTCAACAATAAATCATCTAGCGAGAATTATGCAACTCCAAAAGAGGCAGGAAAGCTAGCACTGGAACTATCAAAATGACTAGAAGTGAGGCACGGAAAATGCTCCGAGTCAGCTCTCCAGCAGGTAGGATGTTATTGTTCTTATAGCAGGTAGGATGTTCTCAGGCATGTTCTTATGAGGAATTCTTGACATTCTTAGGAGCATCATTAGGATCGTGCAGTGGAGGGAGACACTGCAGGATTGTGAAATGTCTGTGTGTTGTGATGTAACAATGTTTTTAAATATCAGGGGTGGTTGTGAGACGACGAGAGGAGCAGAAGAGACGTTAGGGGCATACGAGGAGAGGACGCGGGACGCGAATGTCTCAGCACCGGACTCGTGGGCGACGGCAACGGTGCGTGCTCACGTCGACGAGACGTTAGGGTCATTGAAGTCCAAGGCACAGAATTTGGTGAAGACCTGGCTGGAAAGCAGCTCGAAGGAGGAATTGACTGACGTTGCCTTCTTGGGCGAGCAGGTGTTGATGAACCTTTTCGTTAAGTACAACACAGCCATCCCATGCAGTGCTGCAGTTGAGCGCCTGTTTTCCATAGGCAAGGACATCTTGAGTGCCAAGAGAGCCACCCTGTAAGATGCCAACTTTGAGAGGCTGATGTTCATGAAGGGCAACAATCATCACCTCGAGGATATGAAGGCGAAGGGCAAGCCAGAGTAAAAGGAGTGTGTAACCCTGGTGTAACCTTAACATTTCTTATTCGTTTAATAAACTGTATGTTGAATGTCAACTACTGCCTAATTTCATTTCATTCATTTTGTTCATTTAATTATTTATGTTATGTACATCTTGATAATCAGATCTTGGCATGCTACATCTTTTTGGAAAGCTCCTTTTCAAGGCAAAAGTTCAGCTCTCTAGGCATGTTTTTCAGAGTTCCCTCCCCCCACCCAAAAAAGTAAGCCAAATCTAAATTTATATATTAAAAGTTAGCGGTTAGCGGCAAATTCCGCTACATTTTTTGGTGATTTATCGGTTTAGCGTTATCGAAGCTAACTTTTCAGTTAGCGGTTTAGCGGTTATCGAAGCAAACTTTTGGGTTAGCTGTGCCCACTACTGGTTATAATACCAAGGGTGCAGGTAAATTCGATTCTTGTTAGGCAATTAATTGATAAATGTAGCATACGAACTTGAATCTCAACCAAAGTCGAGATATGTGCTAAGTTTACATCAGCGCAGTAGTTGTAATAATTCGAGAGTTATGGAATTATTACAGGTTATTTTATTATACAGGACAACAGCAGGGTCGAGTAAGATTAAACCACCGAATTAAATACGCATTATTTAAGAAACAAAAATAGTTTAGAAAGAATGATGGAAATGTCAATTTTAATGGTCCAAATTTAATAAATATTTCAAGCTAAGTAAAGAAGAAATGAAAAATGACCTGAAATAGCCTCAAAAGTCGTTCTGACCAACAAGACTTGACACGCGATAATTAACCTCTAGACCATAGGCGCGGTGGTCATTGGACACGCAACTGCCATCATTTTAAATGTATAAATAAAAAGCAAATAAGCAAATGCAATAAAATCTTACCAGGGAGCATAAAGCAGTGAACTGAAAAAACTTATTATGTTACTATATTTTAAGGAAAAAACTAAACAAAAATTCAAAAATTAACATACGGAAAGAAGTGCAATTATTAATTCAGTTGTTAGTCAGTGATACGCGGCACAAATTTGGTCCTTTCGAGCAATTGACGGCAAACCAAATAGCAGTAAGAAGACAAATTGATGACACGCATCACACAAATAAAAATGGTAGTCGACAAAGATGAAAGCTAAAAACAATGCGACCGTGTATATGAACGAGGAAAGCTAAACATTTAAAGTCTACTTTGACTACAAGAAGTTCGACGGTTCAATATCATGGAAACAGGACTTTTTCTAAGCTATCACTGCAGTCGTTCCACTTAGGGAGGGCACAACTAAGAGTAAATCTAATGGTGTTCACATCTGAGTAAAGATTAAAATTCAAATGGTCTAATCAGAGTAATATGGAAATTTGATAACTAGCATGACGATCTAACGGTGCAGTGAGTTTTAATCGACCATTCACACGGCTTGCGGTTTTGGCAGTGACAAGAGCAGAATTATAACAATCGCAATACCAATTTTACAACGAGATGGTTTTCTATTCCAGAAACAATCCGTTTCCAGTTTCTAAATCAACATAACTAAAACTATCTACGACATTCCTAAAATTTGTTTAATAACGATAATCCAAGCTGTCTAAAAAAAAAGTTATTCAGATAAGAACAACACTAAAATAAATTAACTGCAGACATAATTAGAAGCATCCCTAAATTATTCATTGTAGAGATAAAAGATAGCACTAGAAAATGTTCACCTTTCAGATAAAAGACAGCCATAAATACATATATTCGGTATTGATATGTAAGTAAGCTTTCAACTAAAAATCAATACAGAGATGCTAAGTAACTCTATAATGTATTCGCTGTTGATATGAATGGAAGTCTTCGTATAAAACTTAACACAGAGAACTAAGGCAGCCCTACATTAATTTACTTGAGAGACTCCAAGTAATCCTGAATATATCTAGGATAGAGAGTAGGATCAATGACAGTTTGGAAAGACATCTAGGGAATAACTTCAATTGTAATCACGGTCGGCGCTTTTGCAAAAAATATTGCAGGAGCCTGAAAATTCGGAGCCGAGTGCTTATTAAGATTTTATGCTTAAATTTCTCATAGAAAAATCAGAGTAATCGGGTATAACAAATTTCGAAAATTCACGATTTTTTTAGATAGGGAAATACATTTCCCACAGCTAAACATTTAAGGATGAGTTTCAGTAAAGATTCTTAACCTTAACTTGGAAATTGATTTGACATACCATCTAACATTCATGGAAACGTTTCGTTGAGACTCTAAAAGGCACGAGATCAGTTTTCAGTCAACAACAACTAATGTATAGACTATAGACGAAGTTTACGGATAACCTAGAGCTTAACAAATTCTAACTGTAATAAGAATGCATTTTTGTCACATTTAACACTGTTAAGGGCAAACCACTGACTTAATAATTAACCCAACTGACTCATTATAATGCATTTTTGTGGCCCTTGATACAGTTAATTGCAAATGCCTCTGACTTTAATTAGAACACATTTCTGTTGATCTTAATACAGTTGAGAGTAAATAAATGCCTTAAGAATTTTGGTCGCTTTTGACACAGTTCAGGGCAAACGTCCTCAAGACATTAATCATGATGCACTTAGGCCGTTCTATGCACGGTTGAGAGCAATCGCCTCTGGATGTAATTATGATTAATTTTTGTCGCTAGTGACGCAGTTCAGGGCAAACGTCCTCAAGACATTAATCATGATGCAATTTGTTCCATACACGGTTGCAGGCGAACGCCTCTGAGTGTAATCATGATTAATTTTTGCCGCTTTTGACGCAGTCGAGGGCAAACTTGACGTCCTGCACGGAGATGTTGAGGGAGATGCGCTGACTGAGGTGACGTCGGGGCGACTCTGTGATGAACAGGCGTCGCGCTGAAAGTTTGTTCACAGCAAGGATCACGTTCGAAAACGACACATGTTTCAGCTTACCTGTTAATGATAACAATGGAAAATTAATCAACCCTAAAAGGTCAAATGACCAGTATTGTATTATTACACATGACGAATCATATAATACGAAGTTTTTTTCTCTACTTCTTATGCCGCTTCATTGCTACGTCAATGCATGACCATCTCAGGCAAACGGCTGACAAGCAAATATTATTACCATTTTTAAAAGTTAACTTGGCAATTTTTGTGGCTTAACCTATTCATATGAGACAAATAAGGTTATAATTCTTAAACATTTAGAAATATTGAAATCGGTGGTAGTAGCTTGATACAACCTAGTAAACGGCAAATGGTCAAAGACATATTATTTTGTCTCTAGAACGGAAATATTCTCAAAGTTCTCCACGTGCAGAATTCCAAGTTCGAAATTTGCTGTTGCGCCGCGGAGGATCGAGGCATCAAGTTGACATGAGGCCGAGAAAAAAAGCTCATTCCATCAAAGTGATCAAATTTTGCTTTGGGTTTCTTGTCATCATAAATTGTTTAGCGTCCTACGTCACACAAATGTATATATTGCTTCGCAAGACGAAAAGCTGCATCTGCCGCTACTATCTAGATAATAACCAATACATAGGACAATTTCTTCGTTCCAAGCCTTCCAGTTCATCCATAATTAATAAAACCGGAAGAACTACAGGTAATCTATAATTAATAGTAAACTGACACAGTATAAATGGATTAATTGGAGCATAAGAAAGATACTTTGAAGTTTAAACTATCCTATACATTAGATACGAGATGGGCTATATCGGCATACATAGATACATTAGAAGATACATTGGGTTACAAAGATACATTAGAAGATACATCGGGCTACATAGATACATTAAAAGATACATCGGGTTACATAGAAACATTAGAAGATACATCGGGTTACAAAGATACATTATAAAATATTTCGAAACTCTAGGACGTGTTACCATCAAAGGCGCAGAGAGACAAGAACTGGGAGTAGAGCCGCTCCAGTGACGTCTCCTCCAGCCCACTGCGCTGATTCTCTGCCACTGCAGCTGCCAGCAACTGCTGCTCCACTGCACTGCATTCCCTGCAACACAGGCAGGTGTAATTACGAGTTATTAATGCTTATTGCAGTTCTCAATATATACTAGCTACAGTTCTCATTCTCTGCTAAATGAAAACTAAACACTTCCTACTTCATTTCTTACTTTTCTTATAATTCAAAGGTTCAGACACAAATATCTAAGGTAGACCAGAAAAACAATTTTCTAGGAAATGTCTCACTTTGGAACAAAAAATTACCTAATGGCCATTATTTTAGGCGAAGTGAACATTTCGGCGAGTGCAAGATTGACGTGCTTGAAGCCCACCACCCCCGGGGGTGTCTTGGTGTCCTGGGAGACATCGATGAGGGTCTCGGCGATCTCGGCCGCCCGTCGGCAAATGTCGAGAGCCCGACGAGCGTCGCCCGACACGGCGGCCACTTTACGCGCGACCAGCTGGATGGCGTCGCTCTCGAAGCAGGCGATGCCCGCCAGGCGACTCTGCACGATCTCCTGTAGGCGATCAAACACTGTAAACGATCTCCTGCAGCCGAGACAGGCGATCAAACACTAAACGATTTCCTGCAGCCGAGACAGGCGATTTAACACTGTAAACGATTTCCTGCAGCCGAGACAGGCGATTAAACACTGTAAACGATTTCCTGCAGCTGAGACAGGCGATCAAACACTGTAAACGATTTCCTGCAGCTGAGACAGGCGATCAAACACTGTAAACGATCTCCTGCCGCCGAGACAGGCGATCAAACACTGTAAATAATCTCCTGCAGCTGAGACAGAAGATCAAAAACTGTAAACGATATCCTGCAGCCGAGACAGGTGATCAAATAGCACATGGGTGAACCTGAAGATATCTGTCCGAGGTGGTGGTGAAAAAGTGGTACAAAGCCATGTACACGTCTGTAGCTGGTCGTGGGTGTAGGGGGAGACATCACCCACCTGCAGCTGGTGGTGGGTGTAGGGGGAGACATCACCCACCTGCAGCTGGTGGTGGGTGTAGGGAGACATCACCCACCTGCAGCTGGTGGTGGGTGTAGGGAGACATCACCCACCTGCAGCTGGTCGTGGGTGTAGGGGGAGACATCACCCACCTGCAGCTGGTCGTGGGTGTAGGGGGAGACATCACCCACCTGCAGCTGATGGTGGGTGTAGGGAGACATCACCCACCTGCAGCTGGTGGTGGGTGTAGGGGGAGACATCACCCACCTGCAGCTGATGGTGGGTGTAGGGAGACATCACCCACCTGCAGCTGGTGGTGGGTGTATGGGTGGAAGGTGGTGCGGGTGAGGCCCAGCCTGGAAGACACTCTGGCCACCAAAACGCGCTCCGGGAGGTCCATGGTGTTGGCGATGGTCACCAGCACGAGGCGAGTGCCGGGCAGCGATGGCCACTCGAACAGGCGGTACAGCACGTCCTGTGCCACAAACATGGCGACTCAATCAATAGACATGAAATGTTAATGTTTTACATCAAACAGTTTTGGGAAACAGAGGACATTGAATTAACATTACAAAGAAGCTGCAAATTTGTCTGGTCTAGCCCAGCACTCGCCTGTTTGCGCGTCCAGAGGAGATCGAGCTCATCAACGAGCAGCAGCAGCGGCGGCTCCCGGGGGTCGGGGCGACGGAAGCGACGGTCGAGCAGCGCGGCCGCGTGGTCAGGGGTGACGCGCGTCTGTCCCGTGAGCGCCCTCCACAACTGCACCCACGCCTGCCGGGGCTCGGTGAGCTTCAGGGCGTTGAGCTCAACGTACGTGAAGGACGGCACGTCGCCCGACGCAGCGCTCGACTGCAGCAGGCGGACCACCTCACGCACCGTCGCCGTCTTGCCCGTGCCAGGTACGCCGCTTATATACCTGCCGCATGAAGAAGTCAGTTCCAGGCTCCGTACTGGACGAAATACTGCCAGTGAAACCCCAATTTGGTACCAGAGACCATTTCCAGTTAGTCCCTTTTCATTCCAAGCTAGACCAAATTTAGTCACAGAATGAAAATGTCTAGTTGGCCTCAAGTCCCAAAGTAAGATTCTCAGTGAGACCCAATTCAGTCCCGTATACGGTCCTAATGAAAACCTATCTAACATAAGGGACGAGGGGTTTGAGTCACATGGGAGGAGGTTTCGCTCAAAAAAGCCAGGACTATGAAGGAGTGATATTCATAGAGTGCATGAGATTGTAAGACACGCACATACAGCCGCCAGTGCCATCACAGAGTTTGGTTTGGATGAAGTCGTAGAGCTGTTGACACTCGTTCTCCCGACACGGCAACGACTCAGGCACCGCGGAGGCGTGCAGACGGTCCTTGGCAATGTCCAGAGAGCTCAATGACTTCCGGAGGCTGGCACAGTCAATGCCACCGCTGGAAAATAAATGCTCAACTTCACATACATATTTTTTAAATACATACGGCCGTCCCCGAAATAAAGAAAATTGTTGGACGCTGGTAATGCCGGAGCAGCTGCAGGTAATATAATACTATTCATATCAACAAAGCCCATTTTTTATAGACATTCACAGTTCATATCACTTTTTTCAATTCATCATATTTCAAAAATGTGATCTACTAAATTCAGAATTTATTTAGATAACAGATTTACATTATACAGAGTAGCCATATCAACAATAATCACCATTGAAAACCACTGTCCGTAACTCAACAATCCTCTAAATAACTGTCATCATTCTAATGCCCTCCACGGCTTATTAAAACAGGAAAACCACTCTGGTTCGTTTAAAAATCCCCAAAACAACCGTCACTATTTCAATATGCAATATCATATGCCGCTTAGGGAAATGGAAAAAAAAAAACACTCACTGTTTCGAAGAAGTTGTTGACTCAGAAATATCTGCTCTGGCCTTTCGAGCCCTCGTGGGCGTGGCATTGAAGGTGCACAGCTCCTGGTGTTCAGCCAGCATTTCTCTCTTAAGGAAAACGCTTCCACAGTTGCGGCAGGTAAAACCTCTTGTTCGTTTCCCGGTTAAACTGTTGTCTCTTTGCACATCGCCCAGTATATCATCATCTTCACTCTCATCGTTGTCTGTGTTAGCTTTTGCTAGTTTTGCTTGCCTTTTCGGTCGTCCTCTGCTTCGGACCCTGCACAAAAATTGCCACAGATTTGAAGAATCACAGTTGCCAGTGAATATAACTAATACAACATCTGCTGAAACTTTAACAATAACAGCAAGAATCAAGGTTAAAAGCTCTTAGTACCTGACGTAATAAAAAGTATTAGTCGAATTCTCTCTCATTGGAAACTTCATTACAATACACAGCAACTTTGAAGAAGCTCTCATGAAAATTTACCTCTTGAGCGGTGAAGGAGTGTCGTCGGAGGAGACCTCGTAGATGTCGTGCTCGTCCTGCAGATGGTCGTCGAGCGACTGCTTCGTCCTAAAACCCTGGGAGCATTCGCTGCACTGCAGACTTGGGGTCCTGTGGCCCAGTGCCAAATTCCGGGGAGTGCCACGGCGTGGAGTGGCACCTCGACGACCACGACGTGGAGTGGCGCCTCGTAGAGTGCCTTCAGAAGGAGGGCATCTTTGTGAAGTGACTTTGAGAGGAGTCACTGTTAGAGCTCTCCTGGTCTTTGAAGTGCCTCTTAGGGCTCTCTTTGGAGGCGTCTCTTCGCAAGAAGAGCTACTTTGTGAGCCACGTTTAGGAGTTCTGTGAAGTGGAGTGCCAGAACTATGATGAGGATCATTGCCGTTTTCTGCAGTTGATTGATTATTTTGATATGGCGCGTCAGAACTAAGTTCTCTGTTTGTGTTGTATTTCTTGGGAGTGCTTCGGGTCTCTCTCTGATAGTTTCTAGAAGGAGAGTTGGACAAAGATTTCCCACTCACTCTCGAGCTTTGTGAAAGACCCTTTCCATTTGCCGCATTTTTGAATTTACCAGATCTCTCACTGACTGAAATTTTTCCATTTGATTTTTCATTTAAAAACGTTTGACCTACAGCATTCTTTTTTTCATCAACGGCAAGGCATTCAAGATTTAAGGCGAGCTCTTTGCTTGGACTAATAGATGAATCATCACCAGTAGAAGAGGAGGTCGCCATATTGAGTTGGCTGGCAAGATTTTTCTTGGCAGACAGAGAAGGACCATGAGAAGGCGAGTCTGTTGACAACCGACGATCTGCCAAATCATGACAAATGGCCGAGTATCGTCTACCGGCAATTGACAAACGCGTCTTCTTGGCAACTCCCGAATCATAGAACGAAATGCGTTTTTGTTGTTTCTTATCAAACTCTGGAAATAAGACACCAAGTTAGTTGACTTGAAACAAAAGTTCTTGGAGTGATTTTTTTTTTGTGTGTACAATCTACATCAAATCAAAACGACAAATAAAGTGAATATCTAAGAATACTTCAAACCTTTGATTATTTTATTCTTACCAGAACCAGGAGGGATGTTCTCTTTTCCAGGTGAATACAGCTTTAGAGACGAGCAGCTTCCCTTCCTAGGAGATTTAAAAAAATGAATAAGAGTTTAAATTTTTATTATAAGGAAATTAACAACTGTTTCTAAGGCTTCCTTCTTGATTGAAATCAATTTCCATTATCTTTGAGTACCTACACTATTACGCAGTATTCATACTGAATTTAATCTTAAAGGAGCTCAATGAAAGTCAACAATATCAGATGTAATTTGTCAATTTCCAAGGGAGTGGCTGTGGAATGACAAAATAATTATAATATATCATCTCGATTCAGACCAAAACTAATATTTTATTTATAAAAATGTAATGGATTAAACAAATTGATTTCACTAGCCTTCAGTTCCATAATGGTTTGATTTTGAAAAGTCTCTTTTATTGATACATTATTCAGAGTCATTATATAATAGATTATCCATGTTTTAACTTTCCAGCTGTAAAATTTTGGGTGAAAAATACGACATTTTTTATAGAAAATTTTGTTGTTTATATTTTGTTCCAAATATTGCATATGGAATTCTTGCTCATGAGAGTCCCTCAAAAATCTTTCATGATTTTAATTGCTATTCAAGTTAATTACCACATCAAATCAATGAGGAAACTGAGACTAAGTTTTTCAATGAAGAATAAATGTGGTAGGTAAAATAAAGTTCAATCATACAAAAATTTTCATTAATAATTTACATAGCAAAATTTTCATCTGCTCCGACTTAATACATCAGAAATTTAAAGGCAAGAAACCTTTATGAATATAATTTAGGCCCTATGGCCACACTATTAAAAAATGCTCGAGTTTTTAACTCGGTCAGCCAGTCACTGACAACAGTTCAAGAAAACACATAATGAATCAGCCACAAGTACTTGAGCAGCTACATATGTTTTGGCTGCCAGGTGTACTTAGATCACTACATGTACTTTAAGGAGTTTTGATGATACAGCTTGAGTTTCATATAGAAGCAGGAGCAGTGAGCAAACTCACACAACACTCACCTGAACTGAGGTAGGGGCACAAGACCAGCAGGGGTTCCCTCCATCTTGCCTTGCACCATAAACCTGAGCGATAACAGAAACAACTTCAATTGTGACACGAAACACACATAAACGATGTAAAATTAAGTAAATATTTGTAATAATAAACATGAAAAGAATAACTATTCAGAGCATAAATGTGAGAAGAATAAACAATGCATAGGACAGGGTTGGCAATGATTAAATCATGTGATTAAATCACTTGATTTTTTTATAAAAAATCGTGATTTTTTTATTTTTTCGATTTTTTCATATATTTAAATATATTGAGTGGCAGTCTTTAATTTATATTGAGGTATTGTTATTCATGGTTTAGTACGGTATAAGTGTACTATGAATGACAAATTGGTATATAAACTTGTTGCCTTTAGTGTGTATTAGGTTCCAATAAATTAAATGTTTTTGGTACAGAGGCATCAAGAGTGCAATACATTGTACATAGCTAGCAGCTTAGCTAATTCTTATAAGGCTATAAGTAGTCTTTAACAATTTGACTAGTTGTTATATATTGATTACAATATACAATTTAAATGTGTTAGCTAGCTTATACAGGGTGGGGCAGAACTGATTGAACAGTTTTGAGGCGAAATAACAGAGTATTGGAGGTACATAAAGAAGAAAGTTTATTTTCCTAGAGATTAGCATAACAAACCATCTAAAATGCTTATGTTTTGAAAACAATATCAGGAAGATGGGGTTTGTTAGCGGCATCACACTGTTGGAGTTGTTCTCGGAAGTTTTCTAAAGTAGGTTCACACATATGGCGAGGTATGGCCATAACATCTGCTGCAATAATCCGTTCCCTTAGCTGTGGTAGAGTGTGAGGGCGACTTCTGAACCCCTTTCTTTTAGATGTCCTCAAAGAAAGAAATCGCAAATGCTCAAATCAGGTGACCTCGCAGGCCACTGTAAATCACCCCTCAGAGTCTGGGAACATGCGTTTCAAAACATTGAGTGACATTCGGGCTGTGTGAGCTGTAGCCCCATCCTGCTGGAACCAAACGTCTCCCAATGCTTCATTTTCAACAATGTTTTCGTCCATCATGGGCTGCAAGAAATTTTGCAACATTGCAACATAGCGATCGGAATTCACTGTTACAGTTACTCCCTCCTCTGAGAACTACTCCAACAGTGTGTTGCTGCTAACGGCCCCCATCTTCCAGATATTGTTTTCAAAACATAAATATTCTAAATGATATGTTATGCTGACCTCTAGGAAAATAAACTTTCTTCTTTATGTACCTCCATTACACTTTTATTTTACCTCAAAACTGCTCAATCGGTTCTCCCCCACCCTGTATATTGAGAGGTTGAGATTGTATTGACCTTTTAGGCAATTAGAAAGATTTTCCACCCTAATATGAGTAGGTATTCTAATTAAAATATTTAATTCCAATCTTTAAATATCTGAATTTAAAACTAGAAACAAGACAATTACAATTATAAGACGATATATAAAATGATTAAATGCAGTGAATGGATATAAAATATTTGAATTGTGCACATGTTTATTTCAAACAGTATTAGATTTCCTCATAACTTAAGTCTCGTTTCAAGTCGTATGAGGTTTGTTTGGTTATCGTTCAGTTTATGTTTAGTATTGATTTATTGGTCTGAATTAAATGGGTACAGTGCAGTCAGTCACTCAGTCACTACTAGTAGGTGTGTATAGAGGGGAGAGTCTGGTAGATTTATAGGACATAAAACTAGTAGATCTATTGATAGTGCTGTGCACTGTGCTATCAGCTACAGTCACTACTAGTCGGTGTGAGAGGGTAGAGTCTGGTAGATTTATAGGACATAAAACTAGTAGATCTATTGATAGTGCTGTGCACTGTGCTATCAGCTACCTATCTGTTGTGTGACTCTTCAATGTTTAGAAGATCTGCATTCCTGAAGTGTTTTTGTATACCTATTGAAGCCAGTTAAATGGTCAATATTTAGCTTATTACCTTGCTCCATACAAACTTTACAAAGCTAATGAATAGACTTACCAATAATTCTTTACCCAAAAATCCCTAAGTGGTAAACACTACCTTGGCCTGTTGGCCATTATTGAAGGCAATAAGTGCCCTTTTTAGCCATCCATTATGGTCTATATACTGTTATTGTTAGTAGGCTAATTGCAACATAAAAAATGACACTTCAAAAAGACAAAAAAGCTGAAAAAAAAACAAAAAAATCAAACAATTAAAAAAAATAATGAAAAAATAAAAAAAATCATTGATTTTTTATTTAAAAAAAAAAATAAAAAAAATCGCCAACCCTGGCATAGGATAAACAATGAAGATAATAACGATGCAGAGACTCAACTATGATGAGGGTAAAGAATGAAGAGGCATAAGAACTAAGAGAACATCTACCTATTATGAGGATAACTATGAATAGCCTAACTGTGGAGAGCCTAGCTATTGAGAACACGAGAAGACAATAATTACACATATGATAAGAGGGAAGAGTAATATTTATCACAAGATAACCTCTGAACATTATGCAATATCATGGCAAGACCACGAGATTAATGACCTGCAGACGTAGTGATGGAAGCCCCGGGACTCTGGTGGCCTCACCACCGACTTGGGACAAGTTTTAATGGAGCACTCAGTCACCTGCAGACAATTATACATCATATCATTGAAATAAATTATAAGGAAATGTATATATTTCAACTCATATAACATAGAAATACATCTGACTTTATAACACATTAAAATTTAATACAAATGATATTGTTACAAAAACAAATGGATATGGTACATATGACACTGCAACACATTAAAATTTAAAATAAATGAATCATTTTACAAATAATATGAAAATACAAATGAGAAAGACTTAGAGGCATGGATTAATATTGATAAAAATGTAGCGCATTTCATTAGCTTCTTTTTTTTGATTAGATTAATTAATAAGAAAGAGACATTTATTTTAATGGAATTACATAGCATAAGCTGATCACTGTCTCCAGGTCAATGTCATTATCAAAATTTCTTCCTTCCAGTGCCACTTCCTTGGTGCCATCGCATGGAGCGGAGCCTACAAACAACATAAAAGGCACAGGCTTTAAGGGACAACTCAACATGTGATTTTTCATGAGAACAAACAAGAACAAGAGTGGGTATCACAAAAAGATTTTAGGGTATAAATCAGGAAATACTTTTAAGCCAATGGGTCTGGTACAAATGTGCATTAAAAAGAACATTATTTTAAAACAAAGATATTCATGATAAAAAACATTTATGGCCAGATTACCTACTATTATATAAATAAATACTTATCACTTCATTTGATATCATTATTACTTTATTCAAATGCTATAATGATTGCAGCACAAAGTAAAAAATAGCAAATAAAAGTCTAATAAACAGATTTTAAATTAAAGAGAACAAATTAAAAGCCCAAAATTATGTTATCAGGATATTTACATTTAGAGGGTAATAAATGCATGCCATGAGCTCATAATATATTTATAATGATTTAACTGGTACCTGGAGGCAGGTTCTTGAGCCATTTGTCAGGCAAGTCCTCTAGGTAAGAATACCATTGTATTTGTCCTCGGAAGTTGTCCTTTTTGGTTCCTGCAGAGAACCAAAGTAATTATACTTCACAAGTATTGTCATTAATATCTCTGCAGAATTGAAAGCAGTTATATAGGTATATTTAACAGGATCTTAGGAGTATATATATACCTGTATTTATCTGTTTACTAGTGGCCCTTTGAGTCATTTTCATAAAAAATCCATCATGGTAGACAAAAATAATAAAAATAATTGCTTAGATTCAATTTCTACTAATATACTCTTAGCATAGTATTTTAATCAATTTTTGCCTTAATAAAATTTCGTGCATGGGTTCATCTGGCAACAATATTTTACAATACCTACAGTACATACATATCGTACACATCGGGAGACTTGTAGCCTAAATCTTTTACAAGCATGAATTACATAAATCAGAGTAAAAAAATAGCTGTGCAAACTCACCTGAATCCCAACAGGATATGAGCTGAGCCACACCCAGGTTATTCTTGCCACCCAACTCAATGAGCATGAACTGGCCACAGCAAACAGTCAAGTTATTCAGTGCAAAGCCCCTAAAAAATAAATGAATGAATTAGTAAGCATAATCATCTTATACTCTTACCATGCAAAAAAATTGAGCCATTAGTTTTCAGAAGATTTTCATGAATGATGATGAATTATTTCACAAAAAAGAGTTGATATAAAATAGTAGTTAGTTGTAGGCAATTGTGTTGCAGAATATTTTATTAGTTATAAATTATGTTCAGGAAGAAACAGCTTTATTGTAAGCATATCAGATATCCCAATAAATTGGAAAATAAAAAAACACATTGATATTTGTTCAAGTTGATACCTAAGGATACCTTGCATACCTTCTATGTTACAAGTTTATTGCCAACATTATTAAGATAAGCCAAAGATTCTCATTGAAGAATCTATGTGTTGGATCAAATAATGTTTGGGATAAACAAACAATTATTCAAAACACTACCGGTATGTTAAATTTAGATATTGGTGTGAAATCAAATAAACTAAATACATTACCCAATGATTAAAAAATTAAAGATGCCCTATATAGCAACATGTTTATCACTTTCAAGCAGGGTTGGCAATGACTAAATCAAAATAATTAAATCATGTCATTAAATCATTTGATTTTTTATAAAAAATCACGATTTTTTTGATTTTTTGATTGTAGTTATGGACCGAGGGGTTCCAATCTGATGAAGTGGAAAGAATTTTTCAAAAATTGCAGATAAAAAATATTGTTTACAAAATTATTTTCTGTCCAGTGTCCAATTTTCCACTTTCCAGTTTGACAGGGACTGCAATCAATTGAATCTGCCAAGATTAAAGATTGTGCTTTGCCAGCTTTGAACTTTTTTGAGCCAATTCACAATAGGTAGGTAAGGTAGCTACCATCTAGTACCAAATACCAATATATATACCTACTAGGTTAGCATATTTGATTTTGAGCTATCTTGTGCTTAAGTTTTTCATGTATAGAAAATACCCATCTATTATCTAAGCCATAAAAGTATTTTAAATCCATTAGCTTCTAAATTTTGAGGCAGTAAATTCTATATCATGAGTTTGTTTTTGGAACAATAAACCTACCCTACGGTCCTAACCTAACCTATATCTTATCAAAAGCATTTGAAAATTTAGATAAACACCAACTTATTTTTAAAGTAATGAAATTTATAGAAATTGTCAACTTTTTAAGGGGACCGATTGATAATTTTGATAACTTCTATAGTTATTATCCGATTGACATGAAACTTCACATACATACGTAAAATGTAAAAAGAAAAACATTTTGCTCCTGTGAATTTTTCGAAAAAATTGATAGAAAACGTGATATTCATAGAAAACGGACAAATAACGGGTACTTCAGAAAATCTATCTCCTACTACAAATATCATCCTACAACATCGAACCATTCACAATATAATTCTACTACTAGTCTACGTTCTGTTCGAAACGAACTATTGATAAGGCCATATGTATATGATGATAAGAATACTTACAGGTATCAAGCCACCATGCATCGCAGACCGGCGCCAAGCCTAGTTGTTGTGGAAACGGGATTAGGAGTTATCACCGCACAACCGCACGTGGCAACAACATGAGCTCAAATGATACAGTGATACATCGGCCGGTGCACTATTCTTTATCGATTTGCTGCCGACAACTGCCAACCGCTGGCTTGCACTTCCATCACACGTCACGTGACCCATTTCGGAGCCGCGACATTTCTAAATCAATATATTTTACCTGACTTCCGAGCCGCGAGATTTCAAACTTACATATAAATGGGAGATCTCGGGCCGCGAAATTTCCGTTAAAAGTAGATGTATTCCACCCCTGTACCCAATACAGCTCACACAGCAAACGGAATTCGAACACGTGGATGTCGGCAATACGGATCAGTTAAATTTGAAGCGCTGACGCAATACGACTCACTACGTGTCGGATGTTGCCACACAAAATGACGGAATATAGGGATTTTGTAGGTTTCCATTCTAAAGGCTTTTTAATAAATATGGCAACATTTTGTGATGTTTCATCGTTGCTGACGCGTAGTGAAGTGTTTTGAGAGTCATGTGAAGGCAACAGAACTTACGTAACCCCTCCCTTTTTTTTATAGTTTTTCATTTTTCGATGGGTCCTTAAAGTGTC
Source organism: Hyalella azteca (assembly GCF_000764305.2). Taxonomy (NCBI): domain Eukaryota; kingdom Metazoa; phylum Arthropoda; class Malacostraca; order Amphipoda; family Hyalellidae; genus Hyalella; species Hyalella azteca. The sequence continues at coordinate 106,219 of NW_025947610.1, forward strand.
GGAATATACCGCGTTTACCCTGTTTAAAATTTAGATAGGAGTGAAATCTTAAATATTAATGTAATTGAGAACACCATACGATTGTTTATGTTTACAATAAACTAGAGAGAATTATTTGACAGATCAGCTGACCAGGCAGAGCAATAAAAAGAAACAAAAAGATAAACTTACTGCAATGTTGATGGGCATTTAGGATCTCTTAACCACCTGCAGCCACTATCAGCTGAGTTGCCTGATTTCTCAGGTACCACACTCTTCATCATGAGTTTCAATATACTAGAAAAACGATTCAACACAGACACAGTTTATACTGAACATGAGTTACATGACGCCCACAAGACTGAGCAAGCGCGTTAGTTAGAAACGTAGTTTAGGTAGTTAGAACTTGCGGTGACCTTATTTCACGCATCTGCGATAGTGTTGTATTAATTAAGCCTACATCTACAATTGAATCTTAATTTCAGGCAATGGTATACACGTTTCAGGCTTTCAATGTGCTATTTTCTTAGATCAATAGTAAATTCTTTTAGATTTATTTCCTCTAAATTGAAAATGCAATACATAAATTCGACTTGCACTTGGCGGGAGACATGTTCAGCTGGTGGTGATCACTTGCAAGTAGTTGAATTTTTATCGAAAATGTTTTCAACATTTTTCTAGAATTTTCACAAAATTCTTGATTTACTTAATCAAAGTTGTTTAGAACTAAAACATTCACTATGACACAATTTTTTGTGAGTATTTTATCATTTAAAATAGAGTAACATGGAACAAAGTCATGCATTAGGTTGTTACTCCCATGGGAATTATAGTAATTCATTTAATAATAATATAACGGTTTCTGCGTTGATTAGGCTGAAGGCCTGTCGTCGATTCCTAACATTGCAGATCCTCAGCTTGTTGAGGACTTAAACTCGCATCTCACTGCTTCAATTTTGCTTTGCTCAAACGCCCGGCCTCCTTGCCGATTCTGATCAGAAACTAACGCGCAGAGCTGGGATCGAACCCGCACCTCTCTGCTCCAATCTTGGTCAGAACTGTAACCACAGGGCGATTTGTGTGATTTGATCATCATCATCCCAGCACTGCCACAAAACCAAACCTTAGTAATTTGAAATAACCATATTATTAAATATCGATCCGGTAACATCACGTAGGTGATTTGAGCTAGGCTTCACCATCGCCTTGTTATTCATTATTTTCAATATTAGCTACCCAGAGGTTTCACTTTCAGCGCTGGAAGCGACATTCAACCTGTAATCATTATAATGTATTTTCAATGTTTGTGCGTTTGAAATCTTGTACTAGAATATATAGGAGCCGTATAAGCGAAATACTAGAATAATTTCAGCGTCGGGTACTTAGAATACAATTAAAAGTTTATATAACATTGGCGTGGTGGAACTATGATTTATCAAAATTAATATGGGCGATAAAATGTGATTCAAACTTCTAAGAGTGATTTAAATTAACTTTAAAGCTCAAGAACTGAAAGCATGCTCAATTAAACTCGCGAATATACGTCACCGACCATTTATCCCATAAAATAACGACACATACCACTCATAACGTTAGCTTTCGACACCTACCAATTCATAATTGATACATTTACCGCTCATTCGGGAAACTTACGACACCTAAGAATGATACCGCAAACTTATTGCACTTACAAATCATCATGTAAACTAACGGTATTTAAAACGCATCCAGCAAAGCTCTGTCACCTACCTCTAGCCTAATGAACGTAAAACACATCAACACTCAACACATATTATAAGTACATCATTGGTGTACTTATAATAATAAGCAGGTTTCATTGAAGGCCAGATAATTTGTTTTGTTGACAAATTTCTTGTCAGTTTCATCAATATATCGACCAATATTTTTCGTTTGTGCTGGTCAGTAAAAAATCAGGGTACCGACGGACATTTTTAGTGCATTTTCTCATTTATGGAAAAATTGCACTATTGTGCTCGCCATGTCCGTCTGTCTGTCTGTCTGTCCGTCTGTCCGTCCGTGACCTCAATTTTTCGTCGACGAGAAAATGCGCTCTCTGTCACTCACTGCAGTGAGTACTGAGTTATATTTTTTTCTTTAATGACCTTTCGAATGTATCAATCCTTCATTAGCAAGTTACAAGACGCATTGAGTAAGGAAATTTGGATCGAAATAAGTACAAAATCATGTAAATTGGATGCTACTCGCAAATCAATTTGGTTGGAAATAATTGCCAATTCACGAAAAAATGAAGATGATCAAGAATTATAGCACCAAAAGTTACTCCGAAAACAGTCACAAGGTTCTAACAAATTTCAAGGTTGATGGATGGAGTTCCATCCTTAATGATGAGGGCCTCAGCTGTCGCGAGTCGGGGCATCGCATGACGACGCTGGTGCACTCCTCCAGCAGCGTATGAGTGATGGTCTCGTTGTGGGCCTCCATCAGGTGGTTCCTTGGTCCACCAGACTGAAGGTGGCACGTGAGACGTCGGCTTAATGTCGTAGTTGTGAGCCCGATTTAGTCTGCAATCTTGTCTATTGCAGGAAAATTTATATTTTATGTACATTATAATAATAATTATAGAAAGATATTAGTTCACCCATGTACCACTCAACTTTTAAACTAACTGTACCGGACGCCCACCAGTCAAATAATAATAATAATAATAGCGGTCAGTAGGCCATAGGCCTGTCGCCTATTCTTAACATCGCAGAACATTCACAGCATTTTGCGGTCTCGAACTCGCATTTCATTGCTAAAATTCTGCTTTGCTTCCGCTCGGCCTCCTTGCCGATTCTGACCAGAAACTGGCGCACAGAGCTGGGATCGAACCCGCACCTCTCTGCTCCAATATTGGTACTCAATGAACTGTAGCCACTGGGCCACCCTGCCCTGTGTCAAATGTCCTTACAGTCATAAGCATGCTACGTCTGCAAAAATAATTTGAAAAATTCTTGAAAATGTCCATCGTACAGTATTATAGTGAATGACTTGTATTTATGTTTTTTTAAATTAGTTCAAAATTTCCTTAAGCCAAACCTGTCAACTATAATTTTTTTTACATGTATAGTCTAGCACGACTGCACGGTCCATCTCTTCCTACAATCCGCTACCGTGTCTCCAACTAATGTATGTAGTGATTGAATTTTTAACGAATCAGTGTAATGATCTGCAAATTCTAGCAATAAATGAATGCCAAAGCTTAACAAAATTATGATGCTTCTCCTGAGCACGAGAATTTTATTTGAGTCTCTCCAGTGATTGGAAAATTTTTTGTGATAACTTTGGAGGTATACAATTTTATTCTTATTTTCAACAGTACATAATATATAGTATTATTTCAACCATGCATATATATATATTAGATTAGTGATAATAATTCAAATAATACTGACGATAATAATATTTTTTATCAATATTATTAATAAGAATAATGAAATTCCTAATTCATAATAATTAATCTAATTTCGTTTATATGCAGTGAAGATTTTGTTCCTCTTCCTCATATGAATGCAACAAACTCGATCTCGAGCAAGAAGACATGCCGCAATGGATATCGATCAGAATTTGGGCTAAATAAGTAAGTAAATAATCAGCCCAACTGATTTTAATATAGTTATCTATCAAGTTTGTTTAATATTAACTTATATGAGTAATTCCATTTCAATAGAAATAACAACGATATGAATGAGTGGAAACACTTCCTTCTTGCCATGTTGAGATGAACGACACGTTGAAATAAATGATATTCTGTTTAAAATATATACATACTTTTCTCATGTCTGTAGTCAGCACTACACGATGCAGTGTCAGCACGACACGCTGCAGTGTCGGCACGACACGCTGCAGTGTCAGCACTACACGCTGCAGTGTCAGCACGACACGCTGCAGTGTCAGCACGACACGGTGCAGTGTCGGCACGACACGATGCAGAACTACACGCTGCAGTGTCAGCACTACACGCTGCAGTGTCAGCATATCAGCATGACGTGGCAGGAATGCCGGAACATCAAACGCTCGCGAAAGCATTCCCGTTTCTGGAACAATAGTCATTATGTTCCCAAAATGGGAATTCTGATTGCCATTCCCGACTGCATTTGGCTTCAGCCGTCGCTAGCTGGGAATGACCAAAATCTAACCCGCGGCTTCAATTCAAAACCTAAACTTTTCCCCTGACCAAATTAATTTGAAATTACATGCTACATTTCATGTCAAATTCACCGTGAATATTCGCCGGTCTCAAAATAACGCGGAAAGAATTTCTAAATCCCGGAATACAGAACAGCAAACTCGTGTGAGGTCGGCACTTCAATGCGGGCTTATCAGACTGGGGCGGACTGCCGGGGGCGTTGCAATCATTTGACCCCCCGGGGCTTGTATCGTACAATTATTATTCTTAATTATTTAGCAATGAGGTGGCTGCGTCATGTTTATGATTTAAGTGGAATTGAATTGGATCATTTCAGTCTGCAATTTCGATAAGTAGATGTGTGGTTCATGTTCATGTTCATAGATATTCGCAGAACATGTAGTGCATGTTCTAAAAATTCATGTATACTTTCCCATTTGCTCGTTTTTATAATATCGTTTTTCCCATTTGCTGTTTTTTGTGCATATATTTTTGAAATGAAGTTATATTGTTTACTCACAATTCTAATACAAAAGCGAGAATACTGAATATTTATTGTTAGGTTTTACATAAGCGTTCTCTATACGTTGCTGAAAAATAACCTTCAAATGGGCAGGTTGAAAGACAAAAAGTTTTGGGTATATGTATTATTTGCTATTACGGATAATCTTCATCTTTGTCAACATTTTTTTTTCGATTAGCATGAAAATCTCGGCACAAACTTCGCACGGAAATTGAATTGCAACTTTGAGCGTGAGAACTTGCTTGAGATCTTTTAAAGTTTCCATGAGGTTCGATGACCAATTTAATCATGAATAATTGAATCATTGATCAGCCGCGGGACTTATTCATGCATTGTCGAGTCTCCATGAAGGCTACGTTCTTTTAATGGTGTTCGTTTTAGAAATCTTCGGCGGGTTATAGTTGGCCTCTGTTAGGATGACCGTGAATATCAATGGGTATTTTTAGTGAGTATTGAGTGGAACCAAGCAGGTAAATACCAAGCTATGCAAAAGTCAGGACTAACCAACGCCGCCGGACATTTCAAATGACATTTCGGTGACGCTTTCAACTGAGGACCGCATGCGAGTCAAGCGCGATCTGCAGGGCGAGATATTCGCTTGAATTTTAAATTCACTTAGATTTAGAAACCTCGTTTAAAGTGCACAATATTCACCTCGCAATTCACCTCGTCTAAAGTGCACAATATTCAGCTTATATATGAGGTTAAGTTCGAGCGTAGGATGTTCCAAAAGTCTACGATATTCACTTAAAAGGCTCGTTCAAAGTGCACACCATTTAAAGGATTCATGAGATTGCATTTGAAAGCACTGTGTTCTAAGGCTGCGAGGTTCACGTACTCGCTCCGTTTGTAACGCACAACTTAGTTTATTTAACGCATTCATGTAGTTTGATTGAAGCGTATGAATGTCATCTTAGGTCTGATATTCAATTAATAAACTTTGAAACTCGCAATTCTGAGTGCGTTTATTTTGCCACATTCACACGTCCGATATTCCGCAATTCTCAAGTCTGGCGTAAGCAAAACGATTGTTCGTTAATGCACAATCGCCTATTAGAACTGAATACCAATAGGTTGCTGTGTTATTTTCGTTTCGATCGCCTGAATTTCGATTTCAAGCCTTCAATCATTTTGTTATTATTTACTACATTTAAAGAAAAGTCAAACCCAGAGATGTTTTAACCAAACCGTTTAAATGATTAGAATTAATTACTATAATTTTCCACTATGATAGGACGGATGAAAAAAGTGTGTAATATGACATTCATAACAAATTCCTCGTATGATATTCAGTAGAAAATAACATAGTGAACGATAATGAGGCAATTAGTAACTAGGTAATTGAGACTTAAATTATATTAAATATTACCTGTTCATATAGGTAATTTAGAATTATTATTCAATCCACTTTGGCCAACATGGGTCGGCTGTCATTGGTGGCTAATGGATGCTATCATCGGTGGCTAATGGATGCTATCATCGGTAGCTAATGGATGCTATCATCGGTGGCTAATGGTTTTGATATATGATTAAACATTTTTGCATTAAACTGAGCATGTTAATTTTGCCGCATCCTGAGCGTGTGTGGTGCGTATGTAGTGAGTGTATTGTGCTAGTGTTGTGCGTGTACTGACCGTGTATCGAGCATGTATGGTGCGTGTATGGTGCGTGTATGGTGCATGTATGGTGCGTGTATGGTGCATGCATTGACCGTGTCTTGTGCGTGTCGAGCTTATTTAGTTCGTGTCGCGGCAATCCTGCGAGAAAAATTACATCACTCGCTGCCCTGTGATGTCCTGCGCCAGGTAATGACCGGAGTGGCAGGTCTCCTTCAGTAGGATCCCTCATCTTCCCCAAATAACTCCCCTTAACTGAAACTCAGCTGAGGGGAATAAGTTAAGCCTTTAATAATAGAATAATCTCGCACATGCATCATGCTGGTCGGTGTCAAGCCTGTCCAATAGCAGGACGCCTGGGTCACGGTACGTTGTTAAGGTGTATGGGTTCATTATTTATATTGCTATGCATGATAAATGCTGTATTAAATGTAGAATCTTTGAGTGTCCAGGTTGTATTTCGTATGTTGATGTCAGTATATCATTTGATTGTTATGTGTAGCTGTAGCAGATGCTATGTGATGCGTGTAGCTGTAGCAGATGCTATGTAAGGCGTGTAGTTGTATAAGCAGATGCTATGTGATGCGTGTAGCTGTAGCACAGGCTCTGTAACGCGTGTAGCTGTAGCAGATGCTATGTGATGCGTGTAGCTGTAGCACAGGCTCTGTAACGCGTGTAGCTGTAGCAGATGCTATGTGATGCGTGTAGCTGTAGCAGATGCTATATAACGCGTGTAGCTGTAGCAGATGCTATGTGATGCGAGTAGCTGTAGCAGATGCTATGTTACGCGTGTAGCTGTAGCAGATGCTGTGTTACGCGTGTACGGTTGTGTACGTTATGGTGATGTAGAAAATGTATAGCTGTTAAATTTGTTAAACCGAGCAACTGCGGTAGAAGCTGTAAAAAGAATCAATCGTACTAGAAAAAAGTCATGGAAAGATCGAATTATGTTAAATAACAACTAGTTTCTGTAAAATCTGCAGTGTAAACTTAAACAGAAAAGGCGTTTCTCATGAAATGATTGGGTCTTCACAGACCCAATCAAATGAAAACGACCATCATAGGAGAATTTTCTGCCTATATAATGTGATTTTATAAGTTAGTTCTCGGAATCACATTGTCCTGGCCAAATGTAACCATCAGTGCAATATGTTTATTGTGTCACTCAATGTTGACACGCAAGAGATTGTTTATTGTGTCACTAAAAGATGACTTAGAAGAGGCCGTTTATTGTGTCGCTCCATTCTGATTCATACAAGATTGCGGTAAACTGTCCACTTTGTAAATAATCACTTTATCACACAATAATATTAAAAGATAAATAATCACTTTATCTTTTAACCTTCATTGTGTTGGGAACTTGGGATTGACTTCTCTAGCCGCGTTCATAGTAAGATTTTTGTAGCATTCATAAAAATTAAATGTTTCATATGCATTGTAAATTAATTAAATGGGTTTCAATGAAGCGTTCTCCTACTATATTTTCAATGTGAAAACATTTCAACTTTGAAGGTTATATTCTTTGGCCCCGACGTTGTAATGTCATACTAAGACATTTTCTCACGATTAAAGCAATGAAATGGGAAAGCATAAAAATTTGCATACTTTTGTAGCGATACGTCGATTATGATGACACAAATTTAATCCTCGGGAAAATTGGGGATATAAGTGAAATTAAAAATAATTAATAAATGATTAATTATTATTTAATTTTTTTATCCGTCAAATATTCAAAATTGTTCCCGAGAAAATAAAAGCTTTAAAAAAATGTTCTTTTACATGTACTACTAAAAACTAGTTGATACTCTCATGTAATATATAGTGATATAGTGAACTAATACCGGGAAAAGAAAGCCTTTTAAAAAATGTTGTATAACATATAATACTAAAAAATAATTGATGCTCTCATGTAATATCTAGTGAACTAATAAATGTCTTATTCCAATAACGATTTATTAGTTCACTATATATTACCTACTCATATAACGAAGCTGTGAACATGGCTACACCAGCACATGCGAAAGCCCACTTCTTTTTGAGAGCGGGGGCGCCGCCCCCTAGCAGTAAAGATGTCGAGTGTTATGGGTTCTAAGGCAGCCAAGGCAATTTGTGCTATGCCTTGCCGCTGAGAACCTTGCGGCAACGACGTTCTGTAAGCACGCGAGAGTTCTGAAGGTTCTTAGAGGACGAGAATTGTAGAATTTTGGTTCTAATGCTTCAGCGACTGCAACATCGAGAATACTTACTTGTGATAGCGAGGTTCTTAAAGTGCATGTGAATACCGGATGTTCATAGCACACGTACTGGAATTGAGCCCGTGAATATTCAGAAAGTTCTTACAAGACATGAATGTTATGAAACATGTTATCTCCGGCTGACCCTGACGCGCCTTATCCGTATCCTTATCTCCGGCCGATCCTGACGCGCCTTATCCGTATCCTCATCTCCGGCCGACCCTGACGCGCCTTATCCGTATCCTTATCTCCGGCCGATCCTGATGCGCCTTATCCGTATCCTTATCTCCGGCCGACCCTGACGCGCCTTATCCGTATCCTTATCTCCGGCCGACCCTGACGCGCCTTATCCGTATCCTTATCTCCGGCCAACCCTGACGCGCCTTATC
>NW_025947610.1:115216-120598 GCF_000764305.2 Hyalella azteca
CTTCAGGGTGTAGTGTTGCTGTATGGCAACACTTCGGGGTGTAGTGTTGCTGTATGGCAACACTTCGGGGTGGAGTGTCGCTGTATGGCAACACTTCAGGGTGTAGTGTTGCTGTATGGCAACACTTCGGGGTGGAGTGTCGCTGTATGGCAACACTTCAGGGAGTAGTGTTGCTGTATGGCAACACTTCAGTGGCTGAGTGACAAATTTCAATAATTTTTATCGCTAAATAATGGAGAAGAATGTGTGGTTTCCATTAGAATTTAAATTCTGATTAATATCGTTATCCTCTTTCGTAGTTTCAAGAACTCGAATGCAATCACTCATTCCAGTGATGGAAATGAAAAATTTAAACTTTAGACACAAGTATGAAAGCAGTGCTAAGCTATAATAAAAGTTCAAAATTAGATTATTGTTCCAAGTTATGAAATACAGATGGCTTATGGATGATCAATGATAACTAACGAGAAAGTTGATGCTCTATGGATGATAAATGATAATAAAGGAAAGAAGTTTGATAGAAAATCGAATAAGCGAGTGCTGCGTCTGCTGCGACGCTCATATAAACACAGACGCTGTCGTCTGTTGTTCTTCCATTACCTTCCCCTCACCTCCTCTCCCCTCCCGTCACTTCTCTTCACTTCCCCTCTATACCCTTCACCTTATTCATCCACCCCTACACTCCCTTCTACTCCCCTCACTTACATTTTCTTCCCCTCACTTGCTCTTCTTGATCAAACATCCATGTAATCCATTTTTAGCACATTTTCTCATTTATGAAAAAAATGCAAATTGTGCTCGCCATGTCCGTCTGTCCATCCGTGACTTCACGTTTTCGTCGACGAGAAAATGCGCTCTCTGGCACTCACTGCAGTGAGTACTGAGTTATATTTTTTTATCATGCGCTCCTTCGCTTCCTCCGCTGCTTCCAATTTCTTCCTCTTTATTCTTCCCTCTTTTCCTTTCCCTTGCTTCACTTCTCCAATCCTTGCCCCCTCCTCAAGCTCCCTCGCTTCCCTCACCATCCATGCTGTCTGCCCTCTTTTTCCCCTCTTCACCTTTCCACTTTCCACTTTAATATATTGCGCGCAGTTTTCGCACTTTCTTTTCCTTCGGATTATTCCCCTCTCGCAGCATCGCTTACCCTCACTTCCACGCAGTGATCATATATGCACTAAGCTAGCATGTACACCTTCTAAATGAACATGCTCCTTATACTAAATATATTATATCATATATATAATAACATTATTTAATTTATAATTATTCTTTATTATTTTTTCGTTATTATATTATCCCGACAATTTCACAGGAAATCCCCCGTTCAAATTTAGTAGCATACCATCAACTCCGAGTATTCGCTATCAGAAACATTTTCAATGAACATTTTCATGCCTGAACTGTACATCTCATGGCTCATTTGCATGTCTACATTTTGCTCGACAGCGATCATTTATGAGCTCCACCATTATTTAATGTCATTATACCCTTCTTATAACAACTATCAGTTTAACTCAGTCCCTTCCTATCCCGCCTCCCTAGCTTAATTTTATATCTCCTATCATTCATTCCATCCTAATCTGTCGTTAGGATGGAATGTGATGGAAACACAAACTAACCTGTTAGTTCGTCTTCTAGAAATCATGGCTATTGTCTATGCCAAATCAATTTTTTATATCATACTTGCTATTATTAGTTTTAAATTTGTTTGAAGATGTTTACAGCATAATTTTATATATGACTTGTATTTTTTAGATTCCGAACGGACGAGAAGTGTGTACTAATAAGCGTGCAAATAGTCAGGCTCTGATTTACTTGTGATTTCTTAAAATGTTCAACTTTGCGTTTGGTATTTACGAGTTATTCCCTAGCTTACCGTCATCTCCTATCATTCCATCATTTCATATCCCGTCACTAGCTTACACTCATATACTATCATTCCATTCCTTTCTATCCAGCATTTTTTTATTTTTCTCCGTAATTCTACTCCCCTCACCTCGAAAAATCGCCTTTTCACTCTGAAAAACTTATTTAACTCGCACCATTTGGAAAATATTTGATAACTTCGCGTAGTTTTACATTACCTTAATTTTATTGCATCGATTAAATTGTTTATATTTTCTTGTTTGACATAAAAATAAATGTTTGTTTATATAATAACCCTCATCCCTTCCAATCCCCCCATCCCCCATAGCTCCCCTCATATGTTCCCCTCACGACGCTGCGAGGCAGCATCTTCCGCTCCCCACACGTGTTTATTATAGATAAGTTTTATCTGTGACCGCCATCCCTTCCTGTACACACTCCCCTCACACTCCCCTCACCCTCCCCTCACACTCCCCTCACACTCCCCTCACACTCCCCTCACACTCCCCTCACACTCCCCTCACACTCCCCTCACACTCCCCTCACACTCCCCTCACACTCCCCTCACACTCCCCTCACACTCCCCTCACACTCCTCTCACACTCCCCTCACACTCCCCTCACCCTCCCCTCACACTCCCCTCACACTCCCCTCACACTCCTCTCATATTCTCCTCCCTCTATGTACAGTTTCTTCACGCTCTTTCTTTTCACTCCCTCCACGTCTCCACTCGTTTCTCACTCTCTCCACAATCTATTCTCACTTCCTATTTACTCTATTCTCAATATATTCGCTCTATTTCTTCTTTATTGTCAAGCTCTTCAAGCATTTTAGCGCATTTTTTCATTTATGGAAAAAATGCACTATTGTGCTCGCCATGTCCGTCTGTCTGTCTGTCTGTCTGTCTGTCTGTCCGTCCGTGACCTCAAGTTTTCGTCGACGAGAAAATGCGCTCTCTGTCGCTCACTGCAGTGAGTACTGAGTTATATTTTTTTCTCATTCTCGTCACACACACTTCTAACTTTCATTTTAATCTCTCTTCACTCTACCCTCACTCTGCCTCCACGCCACCCTCACTCTACCCTCATTCAACCCTCGCTCTCCACATTATACACATTCCCTCTTAACCTCACTCCCTCACATCTGCCACATTTCCTCATAACCCCACGCTTTCTCAAGCTCCCCTCACTTCCTTATACCATTCCCCTCACTCCAATATCCTTATACCATTCCCCTCACTCCAATATCCTTATACCATTCCCCTCACTCCAATATCCTTATAACATTCCCCTCACTCCAATATCCCTATACCATTCCCCTCACTCCAATATATCACCTCTCTCCCCCAGCACAAAATCAAATTCTCTCCTAAGCATTGCAATGCATTAATTGCCGTAGAAAATGTGAACTAATTTCCTGGCATAATTACGACTAAATCTACGGAATTTAATTAGAATATTTAATTTATTGCCAATTACAACAAGGATATTACTGATTATCTTATAAATGAAATTATAAGAAGTCTAGCGGAAGCTGTAAAAACAACATTGACAGCAATAACAGCAAAATTAATCGCTTAAATTGGAATTATTAAAATTAGAGTGACTTTATAAACAGCGAAAGCAACAGAAAAATCATTGAAATTTAATAGTCATAATTATTTTCAAATAACAATTACAACTGTGACATTAACAGCAGCAGCGATTAAAAACTTTAACGCTTTATAGCAATAACAGCATAGAAAATAACTATAACAACGGCAACAGGAATAACAGTAGCAGAGATGACAGCTGCTATGATCCATGTCGTGCTTCCTAGGGAGCGATCCAGCGGCTGTAGGATCTGCAGGGTTTGCTCGCTGAAGGATCCACAACATCCTCGGTCTGAGGATCTGCGAAGCTTGCAGTTCTGCGTTGTCTGCAGGAAGAAAAAGGTCAACAGGGCTACAGGATTTACATGATCTGCAGGGCTGCAGAATCTCCTACATCTGCAGGGCTGCAGAATCTCCTACATCTGCAGGGCTGCAGAATCTCCTACATCTGCAAGGCTGCAGAATCTCCAGCATCTGCAAGGCAGCAGAATCTCCATCATCTGCAAGGCAGCAGAATCAGCTAAATCTGCAGGGCCGTGAATTAGGAGTGAATTTAGAATTAGCAAATTGCGAGCTTTAAAATAAACAATGAAATAATAATTTTCGGTGTCGATTTAAACAATGGCAATAAAACATCAGAAGGTAATGAATAAATCAAGGCAAATAAATTGATAAATATGATGATATATTGATGAATGATAGGCTAATAAATTATTAGGAACTTTACCACGCTAGATTGGCTGGAGGTAGAGTTTTCTAAACGACTTCCTTAGTTCTTAATTTTATTTCAGGTGAAAAGATGCATATTATTGAATAGCGTTAATTTATTAAATAATTTTTATAGATTCAGAAGTTTTAGGGGTCTTCTACTTAACTTGCGAACCTTGCGGGATTTTTATGCGATCCCTGTTATAAAAATCATGTATAAAATCTTTTAGAATTCGATCAGAGCTGTGTGAAAATCCCAGCACTTCAATGGAATGAGCTCGGTAAAAACACGGTATGAGCCCGGTACAAATACGGTATGATCCCGGTACAAATAGCGTATGAACCCGGTACAAAAACGGTATTAGACCGGTATAAATACGGCATAAGCCCGGTACAATCACGGTATGAGCCAGGTACAAATACGGTATGAGCCAGGTACAAATCCGGTATGAGCCCGGTATAAATACGCTATGTGCCCGGTACAAACACGGTATGAGTCCGGTACAAACACGGTATGAGTTCTGTACAAACACGGTGCGACCCCGGTACAAACACGGTATGAACCCGGTACAAACACGGCATGAACCAGTTACAAATAAGGTATGATCCCGGTACAAATACGATATGAGCCCTGTGCAAACACGGTATGAGCCCAGTACAAACACGGTGTGAGCCCTGTACAAACACCGTATGAGCCCTGTACAAACACGGCATGAGCCCAGTACAAACACGGTGTGAGCCCGGTACAAATACGGTATGAGCCCTGTACAAACACGGTATGAGCCCGGTACAAACACGGCATGAGCCCAGTACAAACACGGTGTGAGCCCGGTACAAATACGGTATGAGCCCGGTAACAAACACGGTATGATCCCGGTATGAACTCTGCAAGATAACGGTCAATAGCGGGAGCGGTTGTCTGGTCATGGGATAATTTTAATAGGTTCTAGCCCTCTAAGAAGGTTCTAGGCTAGAACCCTTTTGTTGGGGCTCGATAAGAGGGTTTAGGAAGCTCCGACCCTCGACGATGATCCGGGTTTGGGGTCCGGGATGGCTGCACGCAATCCAATTCTGGTGGATGAGATTAGGGATGTGTAACTTAGACCTCTGGTGGGGTGTGTGGGGTGTGTGGGGTGTGTGGGGTGAGTGGGGTGAGTGGGGTGTGTGGGGTGTGTGGGGTGTGTGGGGTGTGTGGGGTGTGTGGGGTGTGTGGGGTG
>NW_025947610.1:120745-128790 GCF_000764305.2 Hyalella azteca
GTGGTGCATTCCACTCCATTTAAATATTTTTTTTATCAGTGTATGAAGGCAGGAAAATGGTACCTACTTTGCTTAGTACAAAATTTTGAACTTCAAAACTGGCAAAAAGTCTATGGTTCTGACCAAGGACTACTACACACATTGTAATACTATTGTATGAAACAATTATGGGCATATCATTTGTTGATGCCACTAAAACAACAGCATTTTCATAGTGTAGGCGATCGCCTCTGCTAGCAGAGGCTGGACATAGGCTATGCATGTCCTGTGTGTAGTAGTCCTTGCATACGTGGTAAATGGGCAGAGTTCTGTCCTTGTTCATAGTCATTTTTTTCTGAATTTTAATACCAATAAATTTATGCAATAATAACGCAATTTATTCATAATTATCTAAAGGAATATTTGAACATTCATTAACTTCTTAATTCATTGTATATATAATTAGGTCACCGATTCAAATAGAATATTTTTAATTTAGAAACTTATTCAACTAGAATCCACGTTAATTCGGTCGGGGATCCAATTAGAATTCATTGCGATTTTATTCACAGGTAATTCTCGTACCAAAGTAAGTCATCATCCGTGGTTCACGTGTCGCATATATAAAAAACCGAACCATTTTTTTTATTGTCGTAGAGAAGTTTCTTCTCGAAACAAATACCGTTTTAGTTATTTAGGAGCTCAGAGAATAAGTATAACCGCACGGGCTCAATAGATTCATTCAAAAAAATGACCGCACCACGTACAATGGATCTACTATTGGACAGAACTGCGCCATCTTGGTTTGATGGCATCGTTATTTACTGTAGGGTGGGCAATTAGGCTACAGTTAATTAGCCTAATTAGTTATCATGTCTAAGATATTCCTATTAATGAAGTATTAATTGTGATATTGAACGTATTATATATAAAGAAAAGATTGAAAAATTACACGTGTTACCGAATGACCAAATTATAGGCGGTTTATGTCCAGCAACATTATAGGCTGTTGAATAACCTGGATTTTTTTTTAGCTTTTTCAGGGTTTTGAATGTGATTTTTCTCTCTAAACAAAAGATGTTGGCAAACAGAGAAGTTCACCACACGACGCTTGTTTGTTACGATCATTAAATACCCCACTGAGCACACAACACACAGAGCACACGACACAAAATACAGAACACACAAAACACAACACAAAACACACAGTACAAAACTCGCAACACAAGGCACACAGCACACGATACAAAATACAGGACGCACAGACCAAGAAACACACATCACATGAAACAAAACACAGGATACACAACACACAGAGAACACAGAGCAAAGAGCACACAGAAAACAATTGTGTTTTGTGTGGGCAAGACGCGTTTCCGTCGCGCGCTCAACTTTTGTCCAATTCAGCCTAGCAGGACATAAGCATAGAATAGAATAGAAGTGTCGGCATTGAAGAAATAGGCCCATGGCCTGTTGCCTATACCTGAACTACGGGGCTAACTGGCTTAACTACTAACTACGATTCTCAAGCTACGGGGTAAGCGGCGAGGCTTAATTGTTTGGTTTGAAGAATATCGGGCTTATGATTTTGATTTGATTTTTTATTTATATCTTATAAATCATATTATATTATATTATATTATATTATATTATATTATATTATATTATATTATATTATATTTGAATTATGTATTGAATCAATTAATTAATTATAATTAACTAATCTGAAGCAGATCAGTCAAAACTATGCTAGAAGATGAACGCGGGAAGGAGCGAATGCAATTTTTTTTTCAAACAAATATATCTGCGTTGTTGACCTTAAATTGAACACTTAGGTAAAAAAGTTTCAACAGCAGGGTAATTATTTTGTAAAAGAAACATTAAACCAAGGCTGTCTTACATAGTCGACACGACATCAAGCATATTTTTCTTCTAGAACAACGAACAAAATTACTATATGCAATATGAAGCACATTTTGCATATTGAAAATTGATTAAAAACATCCGTCCTCCAACCATTATTTTGGCTTATATACAATTTCTGGTCAATATTTGAATATGATTTCGATAATCCTGAATGTCTCCCGGTCGCTTAATATGTAGTTTTCATATGAATTCATCGATAATCTCGATGAAAATATAAATGAATATGCTTATACATTTCTTTCATTCACGAGTAGTTCATTAATTCGTCAAGACAAAGTCAATAAATGCATTTACTCGTAAAAAGCAGGTAGTTTCATTTCATTTAAATTGCATGGAGTCTTCGTGAATATTTCATTTATGACACTGATTTAAAGTCATTTCGTAATGCCCAAATAGTCATTGATATGAGTTTTCGTGCAAATTGAGAGATTTTTCGATATGCGTTAATAAACACAGTTAATAAACATGCAATAAGGTTATTAAGTACTATTATACAGTAAGTTAAACACATAATAAAATTATATACCATTTGTCTTATACAATGACCAGGTTTTACGTAATCTGATATTAAAGAATTTTTATTATAACAAGGGTAGCTTGTATTTATTAGTTGTGACTGACTATAGTGCATTTAATTTACTCATCATAATAAATAATAACTTAACATAAGTAAACTAACATAATAAATCTAAAATGAACATAGATAACATTAAGATAACACCGCTTACATCGTCACAACATAAATCCTTCACCGAAGTTGCGTTTGAAATATTTTTCTTCATCTGCAAATGTGGTACAAACCTAACTTTATTTAGATCTTTCAGTGCCCATTAGATTGAGTAATGAACTAACCTATTACCTGGGCATCAGCCTCATTACTCACCTAAGTCATTACAATTGTCATAACCGTGAGTAATGCTCATATGATTGAGTAATGAGCCTACGCATTAACAGGGCATCAGCCTCATTACTCACCTAAGTCATTGCAATTGACGTAACCGTGAGTAATGCTCATATGATTGAGTAATGAGCTAACTCATTAACTGGGCACCAGCCCCATTACTCACCTAAGTCATTGCAATTGTCGTAACAATGAGTAATGCCCATATGATTGAGTAATGAGCTAACGCATTACCTGGGCATCAGCCTCATTATTCGCACATGACTCATCACATTTAAAGTGCTTGAGAATATATACTCAGCGGCCAGGAAGTGAACAGGAAACGGCTTCACTGACCGACATGAAACAGATGGAAACTGCAGCAATGACCGACATGAAACAGATGGAAACTGCAGCAATGACCGACATGAAACAGTAGGAAACAGCAGTAATGACCAACATGAAACAGTAGGAAACCGCAGTAATGACCGACATGGAAGAGTAGGAAACCGCAGCAATGACCGACATGGAAGAGTAGGAAACAGCAGCAATGACCGACATGAAACAGTAGGAAACTGCAGCAATGACCGAAAATGACCGACATGAAACAGTAGGAAACAGCAGCAATGACCGACATGAAACAGTAGGATATAGTAACAGCTACGCTAACGGTAGTCAACCGGTCATCAAACAACAGTCAACAGGTCATCGAAGAACAGTTAACAGGTCATCCAACAGTAGCAACAAACAGCACTAAATGTACGATATTTACACGCTGCGGGTTGGTGTCTGTTTACGCGATCCATCACGGGGCTCTGATTGGTGCGGATGCGTCACGTGGCTCGCCTCGATGAGCTGTCATTGGCTGATCGATGAGGCTATTTCGGTGCCCTCTCAAGGCCTCAAATTAGGTTAAAAAAACGCGCTTTCCCCTCGGTTGTGAGGGCAAAACCGAGGGAAAGCTAGAAGAACTCAGGGTGATGTCTGATTTACTAAGAAAAATATAATTTTTTGTGTATCGTAGTTTTAGGAATAATTTTTTTTTATCATTATTTTGCGAATCATTCTCACGTGAAATAATATTTGGAATTATCCAGGTTGATGATAATAACGATATCGTCTTCATGTGGTCGTGTGCCATCTATTGGCCACCCATAAACCACCTGTGGGGTTTAATCGGGTTTAACCACCTGTGGGGTTATACACGACAGATCCGGATTAGAATTTCAATTCGTTTCATGGACATAGAATGCAGAGTTTCTATTCTTAGAGATAAGATACTTCTATCTATAGAGATATATAGATAGAAGTTATTTCATTTTAACGCATAAATTTTTATGTACAGTGAATAGATGAATAAATAACTATAACATTCCAGTTGACCATCTGTATAAATAAGCTTGAATGAACTTTTAAATTGGCCAGTGAGGGTGCAGCGATGAATGCATTCAGCCCAGATGAATGATTTACCAACAAATAAATGTCTACAAACTTTTGCCCCACTCCATGTATTCTTTTCCCTCATTCTTTCCTCAACTTTCTACCCTCTCTTCCTCCCTAAACCTTCCTAAATTACACACCTACCCTGTATTTCTACCCTCACATACCGACTCTCTTCCTCCCATTCACCCTCTCCTCACCATCATTGTCATCCCATCTTTATTCTCTGCCAGCCTGGGGAGGTTGAAAATTATTTTTATTTTTTTACTTACATCTCACGCTCTCATCCTTTCTTCCATCTTTATTCCACTCCTCCCCTCACCTCTTTCGTCCCCAACCTTTCCCCTACTCCATCTCTCTCCTCCGATTATTTCCCCACTAACTTCCACCTTCTCATCCCACCCATCCCCTACGCTACCCCATCCCCTGCACATCATCCCTCCCATTCCTCCCCACTCCTCCCCTCCGTGTGGGTGGGAGCCGGCCAGCTGAGGTTCATCAGGGCAGTTTTACGCTCCGTGGCCGCCCATACGGCGCCCTTCCCACGCCTACACACATAACAATAACAACAATGATAAACAACATTAATGTTCACATGATACTACAATAACAATATTATTGCCAACATTACATGAGCAATATCTTTAACAATGTTATTGTCGCAGCAGCACCAACAATATCAATTTGTAATGTGATGCAGGAAAAAGAAATTGTAATTGTTCATTGTGCTCATGCAGGATGTTACTGAGATGACTTGCATTATATACATGAAATGAATGAAAGTCCTGTCACAATTAAGCCTCTCAGTGATACTTAGTGACGGCCAGTGTCACTAGGAGCTGCATAGTGACGGCCAATGTCACTAAAAGATTCTTATGCACCATCTGGTCAACTTTTAGCCTCCTAGTGACCATATGTGTAATTGGAAAGGTTACAATGACAATGGAAGCCTTTGGGTTTTTTTTTTTTTTGTGGGAAAACTGCCTCAAGGAGTTACCTAGAGACCAGGAGTTACCTAGAGACCAGGAGTTACCTAGAGACCAGGAGTTACCTAGAGACCAGGAGTTACCTAGAGACCAGGAGTTACCNCAAGTCTGTGCCACTAGCAGCCATCAGTGGCAAGTCTGTGCCACTAGCAGCCATCAGTGGCAAGTCTGTGCCACTAGCAGCCATCAGTGGCAAGTCTGTGCCACTAGCAGCCATCAGTGGCAAGTCTGTGCCACTAGCAGCCATCAGTGGCAAGTCTGTGCCACTAGCAGCCATCAGTGGCAAGTCTGTGCCACTAGCAGCCATCAGTGGCAAGTCTGTGCCACTAGCAGCCATCAGTGGCAAGTCTGTGCCACTAGCAGCCATCAGTGGCAAGTCTGTGCCACTAGCAGCCATCAGTGGCAAGTCTGTGCCACTAGCAGCCATCAGTGGCAAGTCTGTGCCACTAGCAGCCATCAGTGGCAAGTCTGTGCCACTAGCAGCCATCAGTGGCAAGTCTGTGCCACTAGCAGCCATCAGTGGCAAGTCTGTGCCACTAGCAGCCATCAGTGGCAAGTCTGTGCCACTAGCAGCCATCAGTGGCAAGTCTGTGCCACTAGCAGCCATCAGTGGCAAGTCTGTGCCACTAGCAGCCATCAGTGGCAAGTCTGTGCCACTAGCAGCCATCAGTGGCAAGTCTGTGCCACTAGCAGCCATCAGTGGCAAGTCTGTGCCACTAGCAGCCATCAGTGGCAAGTCTGTGCCACTAGCAGCCATCAGTGGCAAGTCTGTGCCACTAGCAGCCATCAGTGGCAAGTCTGTGCCACTAGCAGCCATCAGTGGCAAGTCTGTGCCACTAGCAGCCATCAGTGGCAAGTCTGTGCCACTAGCAGCCATCAGTGGCAAGTCTGTGCCACTAGCAGCCATCAGTGGCAAGTCTGTGCCACTAGCAGCCATCAGTGGCAAGTCTGTGCCACTAGCAGCCATCAGTGGCAAGTCTGTGCCACTAGCAGCCATCAGTGGCAAGTCTGTGCCACTAGCAGCCATCAGTGGCAAGTCTGTGCCACTAGCAGCCATCAGTGGCAAGTCTGTGCCACTAGCAGCCATCAGTGGCAAGTCTGTGCCACTAGCAGCCATCAGTGGCAAGTCTGTGACACTAGCAGCCATCAGTGGCAAGTCTGTGACACTAGCAGCCATCAGTGGCAAGTCTGTGACACTAGCAGCCATCAGTGGCAAGTGTATGCCACTAGCAGCCATCAGTGGCAAGTCTGTGCCACTAGCAGCCATCAGTGGCAAGTCAGAGGGAGCAGATGGAGGCATTGCAGCGGCAAATGACATTCTTGTTCATCCAAGTGGACGGCGGCACTGAGGGCGGCGGCCACCTGCGGCCATCTGTCTTGTGGAGTCCATCAGGAATGCTGTATCCATGATACTGCCTCAATAATGATACTTGCCGTATCCATGATACTGCCTTAATAATGATACGCGCTGTATCCCTGATACTGCCTTAATAATGATACGCGCCGTATCCATGATACTGCTTTAATAATGATACTCGCCGTATCCATGATACTGCTTTAATAATGATACGCGCTGTATCCCTGATACTGCCTTAATAATGATACGCGCCGTATCCATGATACTGCGATAATAATGATACTCGCATCCCTGATACTGCGATAATAAAGATACACGCCGTATCCATGATACTGCCTTAATAATGATACTCGCCGTATCCCTGATACTGCCTTAATAATGATACTCGCCGTATCCATGATACTGCCTTAATAATGATACTCGCCGTATCCATGATACTGCCTTAATAATGATACTCGCCGCATCCAAGATACGATGAGAGGAATTCTTTAATGGGGATGAAAGACTCTTACTTCATCCGCTGCCTCATTCATTATATTGCCCTCTACTTGCCTCTATTCACCGCTATTCACTTCTAAAATTTTCTTTAGTTTAGCATCAACTGGGAAAATACTGATGACAAAATCTGACACCAAGAACGAGTTGAAAAAACTAATATCAAATTCTGAAACTTTAAACTAACAGCGTAAGTTGGAAGTGATTACAAATCTGGTAGTGAGACGCGGCAGTAACACTAGGCAGTAAACCTGGAGAAGGAATGAAACTAACAGTAAGAACTGACCCTACAACTGACAGTAAGAACTGACCCTACAACTGACATTAAAAACTGACCCTACAAGTGACATTAAAAACTGACCCTACAACTGACAGTAAAAACTGACTCTACAACTGACAGTAAAAACTGACCCTACAACTGACAGTAAAAACTGTGAAGGGAAATCGTTGTGGCGGCGGACGTGGAGGCAAAAATGTACTCGCGATTGTCACTGCGTGCAGAGCTGCCGACCGCGTAATTGTGGCGTGAGGGGAGGGGAATGTGAGGGAGAGAGGAATGTGAGGGAGAGGGGAATGTGAGGGAGAGGGGAATGTGAGGGAGAGGGGAATGTGAGGGAGAAAGGAATGTGAAGGAGAGAGGAATGTGCGGGAAAGAGGAATGAGAGGGGAAGGGAATGTGAGGGAGAGAGGAATGTGAGGGAGAGAGGAATGTGAGGGAGAGGGGAATGTAAGGGAGAAAGGAATGTGAGGGAGAGAGGCATGTGAGGGAAAGAGGAATGAGAGGGGAAGGGAATGTGAGGGAGAGAGGAATGTGAGGGAGAGGGGAATGTGAGGGAGAGAGGAATGTGAGGGAGAGGTGAATGTGAGGGAGAGGGTAATGTCTGTCTCTTATACACATCTAGATGTGTATAAGAGACAGGTTACCAAGAGACCAGGAGTTACCTAGAGACCAGGAGTTACCTAGAGACCAGGAGTTACCTAG
>NW_025947610.1:129371-139910 GCF_000764305.2 Hyalella azteca
TAAAAACTGACCCTACAACTGACAGTAAAAACTGACCCTACAACTGACAGTAAAAACTGACCCTACAACTGACAGTAAAAACTGACCCTACAACTGACAGTAAAAACTGACTCTACAACTGACAGTAAAAACTGACCCTACAACTGACAGTAAAAACTGTGAAGGGAAATCGTTGTGGCGGCGGACGTGGAGGCAAAAATGTACTCGCGATTGTCACTGCGTGCAGAGCTGCCGACCGCGTAATTGTGGCGTGAGGGGAGGGGAATGTGAGGGAGAGGTGAATGTGAGGGTAGGTGAATGTGAGGGTAGGTGAATGTGAGGGTAGGTGAATGGGTGGGTAGGTGAATGTGAGGGTAGGTGAATGTGAGGGTAGGTGAATGTGAGGGTAGGTGAATGTGAGGGTAGTTGAATGTGACGGGCCAAAGCATCATAAGGATTCTTTCCCTCAATTATAGGGAGTCGTGGAGAAGGGGTAAGAGAGATGGGGGAGAGGGGAGACGTAGGGAATGAGGGGTGAAGGGGAGTGAGGGGGAAACGCCCCCGTCTTGGAAGTTCTCCCCTCGCGTGGCTGGTGGTCGTAACTAGTGGACTTAAGTCGCCACTGCTGAGTTTCTTACTAAATAATAAGTCCTTAAGTCGGCACTGCTGAATCACACCTAAGTCCCCCAGCTCGCAAGTCCCCNCCCCTCTATTAATCGGTTCCCTCACTGCCCCTCCCCCTCTATTAATCGGTGCCCTCACTGCCCCTCCCCCTCTATTAATCGGTTCCCTCACTGCCCCTCCCCCTCTATTCGGTTCCCTCACTGAAGGCGCAAAGTTCACCATTAATTAGTTTTTTTCGTCTTCATCACCATCATGTTGTAATGGTGTGTAAACTTTTCTCTATTCATAATTATTTCAATGCTCCGCATTTCATCAGAACCAAGTTCTATATGCCTTATTCCAGTACCCGTCATCGGTCCCGTATTCCATCAGAGTCCTCGCTGCCGTAAAACCTTGGACTGTCTTGGTGCCGTATTTTTGTCTCAAAGCCTCGGTGTTTTGTGCCGTATTTCTGTCTCATAATCTCTGCGTAATATCACCGTCTTACTATCTTGTGGCCTCGATTTCTGCCTCATTGTCGCGTCTCCGCTTTTGGGCACAATATTTCCGTTTCGTGATCTCGATGTTTTGTTCTGTATTTCTGCCTCATAGTCTTTGAGTCTTGGTGCCGTATTTCTGTTCCGTAGTCTCGGTGTTTTGGTGCCGTATTTCTACCTCATAGTTTTGAGTCTTGGTGCCATATTTCTGTCTCGTGGCCTCGATGTTTTGGTGCCGTATTTCTACCTCAGAGTTTTGAGTCTTGGTGCCGTATTTCGGTCTGGTGGCCTCGATGTTTTGGTGCCGTATTTCTACCGCAGAGTTTTGAGTCTTGGTGCCGTTATTTCGGTCTGGTGGCATCGATGTTTTGGTGCCGTATTTCTACCGCAGAGTTTTGAGTCTTGGTGCCGTATTTCTGTGTGATGGCCTCGATGTTTTGGTGCTCAGGTCTCGCCGTCTCGCCGCCTCATTGGTCAGCCAACGAAGTGTGAGGCCGCACGGCGGTCAGCGAAATTGCTGCGTCGCTGCGGCTGACGCTAAACAAAGGTCATCGGGGACACAGTCTCTGTACAAGACGTGGTCTCGCGACAAAGAGTCGGCCCGGGATATAGCACGAGGAAATGTTGCCCAGTTTTGGTCGGGAAACTAAATTAAGACCGGTGACTGATGTCCCAGATATTTTACGCCAAAAATAGGTAATCGTGTCAGAGTTTATGGGAAAAATATAAGTTTGTGGCATAGTTGAAATGGAAAGTATTATTCCGTGGGAGATTTTATTCGCAAAACTTAATTTTCGCGATAGATTTGGTCCAAAAACTTGAGTTTACTTGTACTGGAAAGAAGGATAGCTAGTAAGGATAGCTGGTAAGGATAGTTGGTAAGGATAGCTGGGAAGGATAGCTGGTAAGGATAGCTGGTAAGGATAGCTGGTAAGGATAGCTGGTAAGGATAGCTGGTAAGGATAGCTGGTAAGGATAGCTGGTAAGGATAGCTGGTAAAGATAGCTAGTAAGGATAGCTGGTAAAGATAGCTAGTAAGGATAGCTGGTAAGGATAGCTGGTAAGGGTAGCTGGTAAGGATAGCTGGTAAGGATAGCTGGCAAGGATATAAGGATAGCTGGGAAGGATAGCTGGTAAGGATAGGTGGGGAGGGGACATTCGTGTCCCTATGTACCCAGAGGGACATACAAGTTCTCCCCTCCAAAGGGCCCCAGGGAGAGAACCCCTGGCCATTTTTGGGCCCCACCGCCTGCCTCAGTCAGATTTTATTTAGGAGATCGCCCAAAGATTTGCAGGCAAGATTTGCGCGAGGGGAAATTCTAGAGAGTTTCATTTTTTTTTATTCTGATGAAGTTTGAATCTGGTTTTTATGTGCGCCTGGAAAACCTGTGGGAGCACAAAAGGAATAAAGAGTTCCTCAGCTTAAAAAAAAATGTTTCTCTTATAGTCTAACACCCTTTCTTTCTGCACCGTACAAATAATTTGTAACATTGAGCCCTGATTATAACGTGTGGTCAAGCGTCAACAAAGTATCTGTTGAATTAAAAATTCTATTGATAATAAAAGTTATCACATACATGCCATGTCATAAAATTTTGGAAACCAGTTAAAATCGTGATAAATCTGTTCTGAATTTACAAATTATTAATTATAAGTAACGCAATTAATTTCAAGCTTAGATCTTTATTGAGTAATTAATTTGCAGTTACAATGCACAATGCATTCATCTTTATTCAGGGCGTGGGTAACTGTTGAAAAGCAATGGCGGATCAGCAGCAGAATAATCAGCTGTCATTTTCAACCGTCGATAATGAGTCCCTTCATAAAATGAAAATGTTCAGTAGCAAAATAGGGACTCCATTAAAATCTAATGGATGGAAATGTTCAGTAGCAAAATAGAGATTGCATTAAAATCTAATGGATGAAAATGTACAGTAGCAAATAGAGACTGCATTAAAATTTAATGGATGTAGATGTTCAGTAGCGAAATAGAGACCCCATTAAAATTTAATGGATGTAAATGTTTAGTAGCAAAATAGAGGCCCCATTAAAATTCAATGGATGTAAATGTTCAGTAGCAAAATAGAGACTCTATTAAAATTTTATGAATGAAAATGTTCAGTAGCATAATAGAGACTGCATTAGAATGTTTTGGACGAAAAAAAAAGAGTTTTAGTACAGGGGAAAGGGAGGGTAATGAGATGAGAGTGGGAGGGGGGATGGGGAGAGGGAAGCAGGCGAAGGACTGCGTCTGACAGGCGATCAAGAGGCGCCGTGTGAGCGCAGCAGGCGACACGTGTAGTGGGGCCCGGGACGGTGGGGGCGCTTGCTGTGAGGCCCGGGACGCTGGGGTCGCTTGCTGTGAGGCCCGGGACGCTGGGGTCGCTTGCTGTGAGGCCCGGGACGGTGGGGCCGCCTGCTGTGAGGCCCGGGACGGTGGGGTCTCTTGCTGTGAGGCCCGGGACGGTGGGGTCGCTTGCTGTGGGGCCCGGGATGGTTGGTCGCTTTCTGTGAGGCCACGAATGGGAGGCCCCTCTGCTGCGAGGCCCTGTGGGAGCTGCAGGATACTAAGCCTTGGTGCCCCGCAGGATCGGATGATCCGAGGCAGGACGCCGGATCCTTCAGTTCGCTGATCGCTCGGCAAACACCGGCGCCGCTGATCTCATTTGTCTACACAGGCTGGGATCATGCGCGTAATTTATGGGCGTTTTATCGGCGGCCGACCTTCTGTGTCCCAAACTTTTGTTCCCTCCGGTGCGAAGGATTAGTTCTGGGTGTCCCAAAATGGGATCAGGGACCTGGACGTGAAGCAAAGGACAGGTAAGGTTTAAGGTCGTGTCGTCCTTACAAGGGCCGTCTGGGACCGGGACCGGGACCGCCTGGGACTGCAGAGCCCCGGGACCGCGTGGGACGGCAGAGCTCCGGGACCGCGTGGGACGACAGAGTACCGGGACCGCCTGGGACGGCAGAGCCCCGGGACCGCGTGGGACGACAGAGCCCCGGGACCGCGTGGGACGACAGAGTACCGGGACCGCCTGGGACGGCAGAGCCCCGGGACCGCGTGGGACAACAGAGCCCCGGGACCACGTGGGACGGCAGAGCACCGCCGGGACCGCCTGGGACGGCCGAGCACCGGGACCGCCTGGGACGGCAGAGCACCGGGACCGTCTGGGACGACAGAGCCCCGGGACCGCGTGGGACGGCAGAGCACCGGGACCGCGTGGGACGGCAGAGCACCGGGACCGCCTGGGACGGCCGAGCACCGGGACCGCCTGGGACGGCAGAGCACCGGGACCGTCTGGGACGGCAGATCTCCGGGACCGCCTGGGACGACAGAGAACCGGGACCGCGTGGGACGGCAGATCTCCGGGACCGCCTGGAACGACAGAGAACCGGGACCGCCTGGGACGGCAGAGCCCCGGGACCACCTGGGACGACAGAGAACCGGGACTGCGTGGGACGGCAGAGCCCCGGGACCGCCTGGGAGGACAGGGAACCGGGACCGCGTGGGATGGCAGAGCAATGGGACCGCCGGGGACGGCAGAGCCCCGGGACCGCCTGGGACGGCAGAGCCCCGAGACCACCTGGGACGGCAGAGCAATGGGACCGCCGGGGACGGCAGAGCCCCGGGACCGCCTGGGACGGCAGAGCCCCGGGACCGCGTGGGACGACAGAGTACCGGGACCGCGTGGGACGACAGAGTACCGGGACCGCCTGGGACGGCAGAGCAATGGGACCGCCTGGGACAGCGGAGCACCGGGCCCACCTGGGACGACAGAGCAGATGAGCAAACAGTGAGCGGCGTCCCTCAAATGCCGGCGCCGACCAGGCCGCTGCTTATCCATTCTAATCCCAACGGGGAGAGTGGCGGGAACACCGCATCCCCGCATCCCGCCTAATCCCCACGGGGAGAGTGGCGGGAACACCGCATCCCCGCATCCC
Organism: Hyalella azteca; assembly: GCF_000764305.2. Classification (NCBI taxonomy): domain Eukaryota; kingdom Metazoa; phylum Arthropoda; class Malacostraca; order Amphipoda; family Hyalellidae; genus Hyalella; species Hyalella azteca. Next base: position 134,393 of record NW_025947610.1, read on the forward strand.
GAGTCCTGCATTCCTCTCCTCTGGGGAGGAATTTTGCAATAATTATAAACCGTTATCAGCCAAGCCGGAATTTAAGTGACATTTTTATTTATTGCATTTCGGTGATTGCAAAGCGACGCTGACAACACAATTTCCGAGTGCAATTTTAAATTGGAATTAATATATTGCAAAATTAGAAACTCATTTCATGATCTTCATAGGGAAAGTTTAGATTCTTCGGCTGCACTTACGCTCTTTATATTAACGATATTGCAATATAAATTGTATTAATTCTAAAATGTATACATTGTATTTCCTGTACACTATTTACGTAATGATGTCTGTACATTATTTCACCTTCACAATAAATTATTTGCCTATGCTGTATATAGTGTATAATATATATGTAAAAATGCAAGTGCCATACATTATTATCATTATATTATCTGTTCCATATGCATATATAATAATAACTGTACAGTGTACAGTATGAACGTAATATTAATTACATGTATTGAACAACAAATGCATTCCATTACCAGTACATTAGCGTACAATATATTGACCATGGACTGCATAGTCCCAGTTACGCAGTTCTGAAGTGGCTAGTGACCAAATATGGGCGTATGCGACACGCGCTACGCGCCACTCTACGCGCATGAGCACCGTAGTCGCGTATCATCGAGTTACGCTTGCCAAACAGACGCGTCACTCAAGCACGTGACCAACAGACGCACTGCGCACTGTGTCTGTTTGCTGTCTGTTGATGTGCACGGTCTTTGATGAAACTGAATCTTCTGTTGATGACATGATTGTGTGTGTGGAAACTCTGGACCTGTTTTGTTGTCACGTAACTTAGCTGCCTGTTCACGTAGATTGTTTTTGATGGAACTGAATCTTCTGTTGATGACATGATTGTGTATGTGGAAACTCTGGATCTGTTTTGTTGTCACGTAACTTAGCTGCCTGTTCACGTAGATTGTTTTTGATGGAACAGAATCTCCTGTTAACAACGTGTATGTGAGGATCATGAGGGAAGTGTACTGAGGGCATAACCATCAGTCTACCCTCAGTCGTCGGACAAGTTAATCCTGACCTGAGACTGCTCACCACAATGCAGGTAAAACAATTAGCGATTACTAGCTGGTAAACCACTATGCGAGTAATAGCAGGTTAACCACTATGCTATTGATAACAATTTAAGTGATATTCGTTTACTGGCAGTTTAAGCTAAAATTTTGCAGCTATTAATTCAGCAGGTTAACCACTATGCGATAACTAGCTGGTTAATCACTATGCGTTTACTAGCAGGTTAGCAACTATGCTATTGATAGCAGGTTAAATAATATGCGATTACTAGCAGTTTAAGCTGAAATTGTGCAGCTATTCAGCAGGTTAACCACCATGCCAGTACCAGCAGGTTGACAAAGCTCTAAGCGATTACAAGCAGGTTATGCAGACACTATATATGTGATAACTGGCAGGTTAAGCAGGCACTCAGCTGTTACTAGCAGGTTAACTACTATGTGATTGCAACTAGTTTAAACCAAAACGGTTTTGTAGAAATAATCACTGAGTTTATTTATATAGCCATTCCTCCTGCCACTTAGCAGATATTCAAAATAACCTACATGAAATATTTAAGAAAAATGAAAAATCTATACTAAAAACTAAAGTGAAAGAAGCAATAATAACCAAAATAATAATAAACATAATAATAATAATGTTCTGAATGTCAAGCCGTAATATGATGTCCTCAGTTTGCCGCTATCAAAAATATTATGTAGGACCTTGCACGATATTGTATACAATACAACGAAACATTATAATGTTGTTATATTTATGTTCTCATCGTATGGACTTGCACACGATGAAGCTCATGATTGTGGAGGAAAACTCGAATTTAAATTGAAAAATGATGTATGAGCTGTGACCCGCCATGATTTAACAAACGTTGATTAAACGATTTTCAAGCGAAATCAACTCGTAATTAAGCATTGTTTTAACGTTACTTGCATGGAGGTTGTAAGGGATAGAAATCATTGTTATTTAACTATCGGAGTACTAATTGTATAAGTTGTATAGAGTCCGGAATTTTGAATTGTCTTTTTATAGAGTTTACTGAAGGCTAAGTGCGGAAGGATGAGGTGATAGGATTATTGCACCGTGGAGTTTCGGAGCCGAGGAAAGCCTGGAATACCGAAACTATTATTCATTGCTTTAAGTTTACAAGACGCTGATCGTTTGCTTAGCTGGAAGTGAGGCAACAAAGTGTATAATTTATCGTGCATTAGTGACTAAAGCTATTATACGATCATGTAGGCAAGTTGGTGGTTTAGAGAGCCCCAACAAGGTGATATTTAAGACAAGGTGTAGAAGAAGTGCTCTAAAAATTATGAAGCGATTGGAAGTTACTTCTCTGTGATGGCACCATTCGCGATGCTAAATAAACAGTATGATTGCTTCTCATCATCAGCGTAAAAAATGTTGAAGTCTGAATTTAATTTACACTAAATAAACCTAGACACAAAGCAAATGTAGAATTTACAGCTCAAATAAACACACAGGAATCGTTTTTAAAAATCATCGTCGCAATTCACAGTACCGAGGCTCGGTATAATCACTAGCAGAAATCGCCAGTAAAAATGTCATTGCAAGTCCTCAAGTCAAACGACAATACAAGTCTCCAATATATTGTCATTGGAATTTCCCACCGCCAGTAAAAGTGACAGTAAAATTTTGAGGTCGTCAGATTAAATTGCAGTACAAACAACCGTACAATTTTCCAGTACAATTTTCACAACATGTCACCTGTAAAATTTTCTGTGCAAACTTAGACGTAATTAAAGGAGCAACAAACATGCCATTTTGCCGGCACTGAAGTGAGGGCAGAGAGTTTCCCCTCGGAGCTTCCCTCACAACCTCCATGTTCTGCACCCCTCAGGAGGGGAAGAAGGGGGCGTTGCGGGGGTCTATTTATACCCCGCCGGGAGAGGGGTCTACGACCCTCTTTTTCACCCCTCTGAGTGTCGGGGGGTGAGGGTAACAGCTCCCCAGTGGGGGGTTATGATCCCCTCTTCCCTCACCCCCTGCGAGGGCGAGACGCAACACAAAGACCTGGTAATCACAATCCTGATTGCTGGTAGGGGCGCCGCTGCAAGTGCGAACACTTTGGTGTTCCTCAAACAGCTCGATGTTCCTCAAACACCTCGATGTTTATCAAACACCTCGATGTTCCTCAAACACCTCGATGTTCCTCAAACACCTCGATGTTCCTCAAACACCTCGATGTTCCTCAAACACCTCGATGTTCCTCAAACACCTCGATGTTCCTCGAATACTTCGGTGTTCGTCAAACACAATGGCAATTGTAAAAAATATCGACAAAGGTTATTTATTGTATTCTTGTTAATAAGTACTTATTGCATTATATGTTCGTTGTTTGCTATGCTTTTTGGGAAAACTCGAATTGTTTGCACAGGAATTCAATAAATATTTTGCACAATTTAAATCGGCGTATGCGATAGTGCGTATTAAACCGAAACAGGAGCGGCAAGTTCAGATGCGGCGAATCTAGAATTGTTGTTATAAATCTAGGAAGTTTTAGATGAAAATATATTAGATGAAGGTATAATTTAATGCTGAGCAGTTTGCGCACTTGCTGTATTGATTTTTGATCAGATTTTACAATAAAACTTGGAAAAATGTGGCCAAATTTTGCACAAAAACATAAAAATATGATTTTTATCATATTTTTATAAATGTTTGATTATTTTTTCAATTGAATATTTTTATTCGATGAATAATACCTGAAGTTTTCTGTCACTAATTTAGCCAAACTTAAAATTTAGTTTTTTTCCTTTCGTAGGTCGCGTCGCAGTAGGCTTACGGTCACTTTTTGGGGTAACTTTAGCTCCCGCCGAAGAAACTTCCCTAAAATTCAAATGCAATTTAGCTGCAGCGAAATTCAATTCGGGACGATATTTCCTAACCGCGTCAGACGCGACTTCTTCACTTCCTCGGCTGTGCTTCATATTCGATCCCCTATCCTGAATTTTCAAACTCATTCCGATAGTCGTGCCCCCAAAATATTTACATATTGATGTTCTTACTATATTCATACGTACATACATGTAATACGTATAATATATGTTAAATACAAGTGTACATATATATGGATAGTACTTAATATGTTATCAAATTAATTGAAGGTCAAATTAAAACATTGATGATCGTTGAATTTCTGTTCTCGATGAACTCATGATCACCAAACTCTGATAAACAACTTGGGATTGAGTACATTGTTAAACTCAACATAACCTTATAACTTTCATCATATTACCCACAATAATAACAATAAAATTTAATCGAACTAATCGATTAATTAACAATTAATCAATTTCTAATAATCGAAGACAAAATGCAATTGATAAGATTTGAGATAGAGATTTTGAAATACTCTACGGATACTGCGCCTGAGATTTGATTTACTTTTTGTTCGTCATGGAAGGTGGAGGAGTGCGCAAAATTTTCATGCTCGGTGATTTTTTTTGTAAAAAATTTGCCGTACAAAAGTTTTGAATAATTTTCAATTATAGGCGTCGCTTAAATTTCCTTTTTTTTTGTAGATCAATTATTATATTAATTTATCATGGATTGTTAGAAACGTTGAGATGGTAGTTTAATGTTCTTTATTGTAGTCTATAAATTAACAGATATATCGGATTAGTAGTAAATCTATACAATAAAAAACCTAACGAGTTGGGAGGACACTTATGCCTCGAGTGCCCTGAGTGCCCCTGAATTCTCATACCCCAAGTGCCCAGAGTGCCCTGAGTGCCCCTAGATACTCATACTTTGATTGCCCTGATTCCCCCTTGATACTTATGCCTTGATCAACCCGTGAACCGCTGGGTACTCATGCCTTGAATGCCTTGAGTGCCACTGGACACTCATTCAGTGAAGGCTCTGAGTGTTATGGAATACTCATATAATGATTGCCATGAGGGCATCTTGATACTCATTCCATGAGTACTCTTAATATCCTGCGTACCCCGAGGTACTCATGCCATGAGTATCTTGAGTGCCCTTGCTACCTCCAAATACTATTGCCCTGAGCGCTCTAAGTGCCCTAAGTGCCTTGAGTACCCTGAGTGCACCTGGAAACTCATGCCCTGAAGGCCCAGAGGGCCCATAGATACTCATCTTTTGAGCACTCTGAGTGCCCTGAGTGCCCATGGATACTCATGCCTTGAGTGCCCAGAGCGAGCACTCACCTGACTCACGTTGGTCGCCGCGCAAGGCCTTAAAAAAGGAGCGGGCAAAACTCGTTAAGCAGATTTCATTAATTTCAAAATGCAATCATATTTTCCGTGCATAAAAGAAGTCTCATCAAAAAGCCCATTACCTGCGAGCGTTGCGATTGGTCGAGAGCCTCGGCCAATAGGAGCGCGCGGCGCGTTGCCATGGCAACGGGAGGCTGCGCGATCAATGGCATCTCCGAGGAAGTGGTGGTGGTGGTGGTGGTGTGTATAAGAGA
>NW_025947610.1:140812-143854 GCF_000764305.2 Hyalella azteca
ACACATCAGTTCACTAGCAGCACATCAGTTCACTAGCGACACATCAGTTCACTAGCAACACATCAGTTCACTAGCAGCACATCAGTTCACTAGCGACACATCAGTTCACTAGCAGCACATCAGTTCACTAGCAGCACATCAGTTCGCTAGCGACACATCAGTTCACTGCACAATCCATAATGTAATGTTTATAATATATTTAATACCAAATAAGAATAATACGCTTCAGAAATTTCACAGGTCTTCATAAAAAAACATTTCGGAGTCCCGGTCTACCGCCAGGGCGAAAATTCAGTAATGTTATTTATTAGTATTCTCGAAATTAAAAAAAACTAAATATAAGGTATAGGCTTATACCTAAATATAAGGTATAAGCAGTCCTATTCACAACATCAAGTGGATATGAGCTGTAGGCTTCATTCCACCTAGGCCTCTCTTTTGAATTATACAATAACTCTGGAATTCGTGCATCTTAAGCACCGGAAGTGGAAGCTAAAATCTCAAAGTTGCAATCGGATATTGGCGTTGGAATTTGACTTCCATCTTGACATTTTCTCTTACTTCCTTCTTGACTTTCTTCTCGACTTTCATCTTGAATTTCGTCTTGACATTCCTTTTGATTTTTTAATGATTTTTTCTAGTTATTCACTGCGGGCTGCTGAAGGCTTTAGGCTGCTCTATGAAGCTGCTGCTTCGTGCTGGACGCTGCTCCATGGAGCTGCTGCTGCACGCTGGACGCTGCTCCATGGAGCTGCTGCTGCACGCTGGACGCTGCTCCATGGAGCTGCTGCTGCACGCTGGACGCTGCTCCATGGAGCTGCTGCTGCACGCTGGACGCTGCTCCATGGAACTGCTACTGCACGCTGGAGGCTGCTCCATGGAGCTGCTACTGCACGCTGGATGCTGCCCATGGATCCGCTGCTGCACGCTGAATGCTGCCCATGGATCCGCTGCTGCACGCTGGAGGCTGCTCCATGGATCTGCTGCAGCACGCTGGAGGCTGCTCCATGGAGCAGCTCCAGGCCCGGCGCTCGCTGCATCAGATAAGGCCGGCCGTGCGCTCCCCTCGCGCGGCTATGAATATAGATTGGTTATTTGCGGGCTGCGGGCAACACGGGCACAAGCGCCGCCAGCCGCGGCAGCGCCCGCAGCAGCGACAACCTCGGCGCCTGCTGGTGTCGAGACCGCGGGCCTCGCGAGGCGTGAGTCGAGGCCACGTAAGGCCACGAGACGAGGCCACGTGAGGCCACGTGAGGCCACGTGAGGCCACGAGACGAGGCCACGTGGCGAGGCCACGAGTCGAGGCCACGAGACGAGGCAACGTGAGGCCACGTGCGGCCACGTGAGGCCACGTGAGGCCACGAGATGAGGCCACGTGAGGCCACGAGACGAGGTCACTTGAGACCACGAGGCGAGGCCACGGGACGAGGCCAAGAGGCGAGGCCACGTGAAGCCACGAGACGAGGCCACGTGAGGCCACGGGACGAGGCCACGTGAGGCCACGAGACGAGGCCACGTGAGGCCACGGGACGAGGCCACGTGAGGTCACGATAAGAGGCCACTTGAAGCCACGAGACAAGGCCACGAGACGAGGCCACGAGACGAGGCCACGTGAGGCCACGAGGCGAGGCAACGTGAGGCCACGAGACGAGGCCACGTGAGGCCACGGGACGAGGCCACGTGAGGCCACGAGACGAGGCCACTTGAAGCCACGAGACGAGGCCACATGAGGCCACGAGACGAGGCCACGTGAGGCCACGAGACGAGGCCACGTGAGGCAATGAGACGAGGCCACGTGAGGCCACGAGACGAGGTCACGTGAGGCCACGAGGCGAGGCCACGTGAGGCCACGAGGCGAGGCCACGTGAGGCCACGTGAGGCCACGAGGCAAAGCCACGTGAGGCCACGAGGCGAGGCCACGTGAGGCCACGAGGCGAGGCCACGTGAGGCCACGAAGCGAGGCCACGTGACGAGGCCACGAGACGAAGCCACGTGAAGCCACGAGACGAGGCTACGTGAGGCCACGAGACGAGGCCACGAGTCGAGGCCACGTGAGGCCACGAGACGAGGCCACGTGAGGCCACGAGACGAGGCCCCGAGACGAGGCCAAGTTAGGCCACGAGACAAGGCCACGTGAGGCCACAAGACGGGAAGCGACTCCACGAGTCCTTACAGACAACTGCAGCAGAAAAATTTCCTCCCAGCACAGCTCCCAGCACAGCTCCCAGCACAGCTCCCAGCACAGCAGCTCCCAGCACAGCTCCCAGCACAGCTCCCAGCACCTGTCTCTTATACACATCTAGATGTGTATAAGAGACAGGCTCCCAGCACAGCAGCTCCCTGCACAGCTCCCAGCACAGCAGCTCCCAGCACAGCAGCTCCCAGCAATTATGCTGACCTACAGCGCGCGTGCTGCGGCCATCGATCTTATAAACCTCAGCACTGAATATTGGAGCTTAATAATGCTGTGGCTGCGGTGCTGTGGTCCTTTCTTGCTGACGTGCTGTGGTCCTTTCTTGCTGACGTGCTGTGGTCCTTTCCTGCTGACGTGCTGTGGTCCTTTCTTGCTGTGGTACTGTGGTCCCTGCTTGCAGGCAGCGATGCTGTGGTCCTTTTTTTTGCTGCAGTGCTGTGGTCTTTTTTGATGAGGTGCTGTGGTCCCTTCTTGCTGCGGTGCTATGCTGAGGATTTGAGCACCGTGTCGCAATTACCACAAAACATGTCAGCAGTTACCACAAAAAATGTGAGCAGTTACAACAAAACATGTCAGCAGTTACCACAAAACATGTCAGCAGTTACCACAAAACATGTCAGAAAATACCACAAAACATGTCAGCAGTTACCACAAAACATGTCAGCAGTTACCACAAAACATGTCAGCAGTTACCACAAAACATGTCAGCAGTTACCACAAAACATGCCAGCAGTTACCACAAAACATGCGAGCAGTTACCGCAAAACCTGTCTCTTATACACATCTAGATGTGTATAAGAGACAGTAGCATAGCAGTTGTTATGTGTAGCATAGCATTTGTTATGTGT
>NW_025947610.1:144439-152247 GCF_000764305.2 Hyalella azteca
GATGTGATAAAATTCTGTAAGAGGTGTGCATACCAAATCCTCGGATAATGTTAGTTTTCCTCATCCGATTGAATGAACCACCCAGGATTTAATCTTTGCGACTAACATATACATTAAAGTTAATTTATGGTTACCATGAAACTTCTTGTCTTTTACAACATTCAATTTGAAATTTCTTTATTTATGCTAAATAGGATTTTTAATGCCATCTTCGGATAAGTAGAATCTTACTCACAGAAAGGTCTGTCTCTTATACACATCTAGATGTGTATAAGAGACAGGAGGTGTGGCGCAGTCAGTAGCAGTTACTGCAGAGGTGCTGGCGCAGTCAGTAGCAGTTACTGCAGAGGTGTGGCGCAGTCAGTAGCAGTTACTGCAGAGGTGCTGGCGCAGTCAGTAGCAGTTACTGCAGAGGTGCTGCGCAGTCAGTAGCAGTTACTGCAGAGGTGCAGTCAGTAGCAGTTACTGGCTCCCATTTAATGGACTTAACATTTGCATTTGATAGGTCACGACGCGCCTCCCCTATTAAAAATATTCGCAGCTTCAACGCCGCCCGACGGTAAATAAATTCCCGGCCGTCGATAATTGGCCAGGAATTTTTTAATAGCAGAGCTGCTTTGACCTACGATTATTAGAACAGCGAATGAGGAAAGCTATTTATTAAGAAGAAGAATGTTGCGTGGGTGAAATTACGTCGTCTCTGCAACATAACTTCTTGTAGGAGATGTGTTGCAGGAGGATGTGGTGTTACAGGAGGATGTGGTGTTGCAGGAGGATGTGGTGTTACAGGAGGATGTGGTGTTGCAGGAGGATGTGGTGTTGCAGGAGGATGTGGTGTTGCAGGAGGATGTGGTGTTGCAGGAGGATGTGGTGTTGCAGGAGGAGGTGGTGTTGCGGGAGAATAAAGTGTAACACGCATGTGTTGTGCCGAGGTTCCACACTTTCAAATCATGCAGAATTGCCATGACTTTTCCAAGCGACTGAAGGGAAGGCTCGACCGTTCCGGCACATCAACAGAAATGTATTCAACACGATATCTTGCGAACGTCATCGGATCTTATTTTTCCGATGCGTGTACAGAGACAATAGAAATATCCTGAAAATAACCGATTTATTGGAAGATTTTCTTATTTCAAATTTGTTTTTAAATTGTGTGTTATTGTTTTTACTCATATTTTGTTTCAATTAAAAAGAATATTAGTTGTTTCCCAGAGTTATTTGCTGCGTGTGGCGGGGGTTACTCTATCATCATCCCTGTAACTCTAGTTTAATTAACTAATAAAATGCATTTAAAAATTACTTTTTAAAGACAAAACTTCTAAAGAGGCCAGTGTGTCTGATGTTAAACATGTTTGATGAATTTCTTATTTTATTTTTAAAAATTTGCAAGAAACTAGTTATAAATTATTTTTAATAGTTAAAAATTTTTAAATTTATTTATTCTGACAATTGATACAAGCATTGTCTCCGATTTTACGCAAGTTTGCAAAATTTCCGATCGATTGGGCAGGTAGAAGTGTGTTAAATGTCGATTATAAGATTTGTAGCAGACAGACAAACAAACAAGAAGTGAAGTTAAAGAGAAGTTTGGGAAAAAATAAAGTCAATGAAATATTTAGAAATTGCCAAAATTTTTGCTAAGATGCAGAAAATTTCTGGTACAAAATTTGCACCCAACAATTCAAATATGTTTCTCACATTCATCACTGTCACAGTGTGAATTTTGCTTAGTAGCACTGAGTCTTTAGCATCTTTAATGAATGAAATTTTGATATAATGTACATAAATAAGTACAAGTTTTCCCTTTAATTTATAAAATCGGGACTTTTTGAGAAGATTTTCCAGCATTTACCATGACACAGGCCCGTGATGGAGCTACCATGGTGTATCTGCTGTCATGGTCTTGAGAGGCTCGCAGAACTTAGAAGGTTTATCAAGTAATTAATTTTACAAACAATAAATTCGGTTCATATTTGTGGAAGTTGATGTAAACACAATTAATCATCAATATCTCAGTTGATGTCAAATACAATTCTGGAAAATGAATGAGTGATACACACCCCCTTTAGCACGGCAAACTGAGTCATGATAACCAACAGAAGGTCAAAAGCATACATCAATAAATGTACATAGTCCCACTCATGTCACTGAGTGCACATTGCCAGCGAATGCAGCAGCAGGCATCAGCATAGCCTTGTCCCTCGCGTCCGAGTTTGGCCGCGGTGTTCTCGTGTCTCTAGAATTTCTAGAGCGGCTCTAAACATGTGAGTGATCGTTCATAAAGATGGCGTTAATAACAGAGTGCGTGGGTGCGGTTCGTATTGCAAGCAGCGAATTAATATCGAGAGAAGGGTTTTAGTGGTGCAAAATTAGCAGCGGAGGCGCGCAGGTCATTAAGATGGTGGCTGAGATTGTGGTGAAACTCGCGCTTATTGGCCAGGAAACATGGCTTAGCAGTCTTAAGCATTGATAAATGAGGATTACTTTAGGGAAGCTTGACACCTTCATGCTGCGAACCACACTTTGCACTGCAAAAATTCTGCTCATTTGGTAAAGGATAAATGCTGCGAACCCTTTCTCTACTGTAAAAATGATGCTCGCTTCACTCTATGCTCAGAAATGCTGCAAATCTCATCTCAATACAAAAGTATTGCTAACTCTGTTCGCCAGAAATGCTGTTCTTCTCAGTCTGCACTGCAGAAATGCTGCGCATTTTATTCTGCACTGCAGAAATGCTGCCCATTTTATTCTGCAATGCAGAAATGCTTTTCACTCTGCACTGCAAAAATGCTGCTCTCTTCACTCTGCACTGAAAAAGTGAGTGCTGCTCGCTCTGCAGGGAAAAAATGCCGCTCTTTTACTCTGATATGCACAAAGGCTAACCAACTAACTATGCGCCGCAGAAATGCTGAAGGCTCTACACGGCAAATATGCTGCTCTTTCTAATCCACACTGCTAAGTGCTGCTCTCTTCACTCTGCACGACAAAAATACTGTTCACTCTGCAATGCAAGAGTGAGCAGAGTTTCTGGCCACAACCTACCGACCTTCGATGCAATAGGTCCGTCGTGATGAACATGTCGCCTTTAATAATGGAGTGCACGTTACATGATGATCAATAAATATAATTACAGAAATATTTTGTGGTGATGTCATCCATGTTAATCCTCAAAAAAAAAAAAAAAATTTGGCTAACAAAACCGGTATGTCTGAGCAAAATAAACATTTATAATGTAGAAGTGCCTATCACAACTCAAGGATCCAGGAGATGGTTTTAGCTTGTGGGCAAAGAAAATGTTAGAACAAGTAATTGTTGAGTAGGTAAAAATATATTCAACTTGAGTTAAATACAAGAACGCATAAGCAATTTTTTTATTGAGCATGTGATTTTTTTTCTAGTTTGCTCTAAGACAGACACGCATGATTAGGAATTTCAAAAAAATGATTTTAGAATTTTTAGTGAGTTCAAGCAATGAAGAGAAGCTAACTGGCATGGTTAATATTATTTATTGAATATTCTTTCAATCATAATATTGAATAATAATACATTAATATTATTTATTCAATATAATTTACACAGAGAGCTCTAAGTTAAAAGCATATAACCAATTAACCCTGTACCGATTAATATACATTTCCCTCTATGATACTTCAGAAGTCGTCAGTGCCAGAGTTATCAATTGAATCCAAATATTATCGTCATGGTATTTATCTCAGGCATTTCCTTCGTTACAAATTTAAAGGCTTCAATTAGTTTGCTAGTATCGAGGTGGGAATTGGAACGGAACTAATTTATTATATCAATTGTAGAAATATCTTGTAATATTAATTTTTGTATTATTTATTTATTTGTTAGGTAATGTAAAAAATTCTATTTAAGCCTCCCTAATACAGAGATTGCCATGATACTTGTGCTGTGAAAATTGAATGTAGCAATGAATATCCTTAATAGATAATTAAATGTAAATGAAACTCTACCCCTTATGGAGGGCATTTCATAGAAAAGTCATCTTTATAAGGTTTGGTATAAAGTTTGATGTAAGGTTTGGTATAAGGTTTGGTATGAAGTTTGGTGTAAGGTTTGGTATAAGATTAAAAAATTGCAGAAAAGAAAGCCGGGATTCGCAAGAATATTTCGTGCTATTTTATATGTATTTATGCATTGCAGTTCAAAAAAATTCAAGAATATATACGGAATAAAATTTACTTTAATAAAATGATACTCCAGTTCCAATATTCTAGTTAGTATTGGCAACGAAATTAATTTGTAATGAAGTTTAAATATAAAAAACATGACGTAATGCTGCTGAACTTTGCGAAATAGCGAATATATATTCCTACATTGCTTAGTGTCCTAAATTTTATCAATACTTTAACATAGAAGGAAGAAAACATCTGTCTAATTCTAGCCTTTTAAAATTATATAAAATTATACGTACAATTTATCTTCCGATTACAGGTTTATGGAAGACGCGAGGAAGCGCTCCCATCGCTCTCCCGCACACTTAGAAAAAAGTGTGAGTCATTTTGTTCAAATATTGACACATTTTCTTACCCGAAGAATGAATAGAGAGGAGACGTAGCACTTATATACATTTTTGCCGGGGCCAAATCGGGTCTGGACTCACAAAAAGACAAAAAAGTGCATCGTTGTTCAGATATTGTCCCACTAATTTCTCTATGTTCAGTTTTCCAGCACTGTATCTGTTGTTAATACAAAGTTTTGTATCACACTTCAGTGAGTTAACCATCACCCATCGAAATCCATCACCAATTCCCAATAAATAGCTTTAGGTAAGCGATACTCATTACCTAGTAGCCAAAACCGACATGGTTGTCGGTAGTTACCTCAAACGATACCCGGTAATCATTGATACCAGACTTGCTATTAACGATACATGTGTACCATAACCCTATCAACACACGGTCGCTTAGCACCCCGGTAACGATGACATATACCTTCCATTACCAACTTTTCTATTACCAGCGTCGCTGAATCACCGCCATGCATAAAACTTAGCGCTTTAAATTACACACTCGCGGACGGTGATTAGGTGCTTGATGCGGCCCTTGATTATGGAGGGATGATGGAGACGCTGCTCCAGGACATGATATGGGATGTGGGGGGGATGGGGGATGTTGAGGTGGGGGAGGTGGAGGTGGGGTGAGAGACAGGGTATGAGGGGTTGGGATGTTTGCTGGAGAAGAGGGGTGAACATGATATGGGATGTGATGGGGGATGGGGATGTTGTAGGGGGATGAGAGGGGATGAGGGGATGGGATGATGGAGAAGCTGCTGCAGGACATGATATGGGATGAATGGGGGATGAGGGATTGGTGGATGTGGGTGGGAAGAGCTAGGAGTAAATACATTTCAATGGTCGATTTTGAGCGGCAAACCAAAGTTAGATATTTTATTGGGTATTGTATTTATCTGATGGCAAAGGCAAGCATTCACCAACCGAACGGAAAAATGACTGCGAAAATCAAATAAGGTGAAGTGACCTGACATAGAAGAAGTGCAAGAATTTAATACGCAATATAATTCATCGCATGAAGTGGCCATGTATGGCACAATTTAGAAGTGCTAATGCTAGCCCTCCTTCTCCACTCCATCTATATATAGCACCACATCATCTGATATATTCCTTGTTGTGAAGTTAGTGATCAATTACTAAAACATTCATTTTATAAATTACAAATGATGATATCTATCAACTGTATAAAAAAGAAAAAATCCATATATAAACAAGAAAAAAGTGGATAGTTTGGGTTAAACTTTGCCCAAACTTGAACCGACGACCTCCGCCACTCGCTATAGTTGCAGTGCTGGATGCGAAGCCGATTAGATTTCCACCTGGCGAAGATTGATCGTCTTTCAAACGGAGATTGAAGATAATTGAAAATATCTTAAAATTATATTGAAAAAGTAAACAATTAAATACCAGAAAAAGTAAAAAGATGTTTACATTTTTCATGTAAACATCAGTAAATGTATAGAGAAGGGAAGATAGTATACTTTAAAATATAAAGAGAATAATAATATTAATCGTAATAACAAAACGAATGCGGAATAAGTAAGAATTATTGAAAACCTTTGAACGAGTTACAGTGAGTATATCAGAAATATTTTTAAATTTACGCGAAATCTACGGAAAATATATGGTAAATATATTATAACATGCATGAAAAATGTGTGGAAAGTTACTTAGAAAAGGCCGGTAAACACGTGGATAATGTTCAGAAAATTAAATTAAATTGTGTGTAATATAAATGAAACATGAATGGAAATGAATAAAATCGATGACTTAGGCTACTCGTCTTGGAAAGTGAGATATGATGATGGACTCCACGATACCAAAAGAGGCTTCAAACAAACAGTGATGAATTATAAAAAGATTATTAATGTTATTGAACGAACATAATAAATGCGGTATGTTGAAAAGGCCGTTGACATGTGCATCGCGAGCTTCACTCTAGCAAACTTAATTTAAACTTTTTCCAAACAATAATGATATTATAATATTTAATTATGAGTTCAAGCAATGAAGAGAAGCTAACTTGCATGGTTAATATTATTTATTGAATATTATTTCAATAATAATATTGAATAGTAATACATTAATATTATTTATTCAATATAATTGACACAGAGAGCTCCAAGTTAAGAGCATATAACCAATTAATAATCAGGATGACTCACACTTCTGTGAGTCATCCTGACCTAGTTTGGCTCAGCATAAGGGCGTATCAGAGCTACATGCAGAAAATGTGTTATAATTTGTTTAATGCTATCATTCATTTTTACGCTTGGTTTATCTGCTTCGGCTGCGTGAAGTCAAGCATGTTGTTCACAATGGAATTCAAAATGTTTGTATGCACTGCAAACATAATATTGTCTTCATGAACTGCATTAATTAAACAGCCAAATACGAAGCTTTCATGAGATAAACTTCAACCATCAACATTGCACCATTAACTGCGTTTTCAACATATTTTCGTCATCGAGTTTACGCATGTAAAAACTTTCTATGTGTGTCCCATTACACATACTTTTACACCATTAACTGTATATATTGTCCCAATACTTGAACTAGTTAGTCATTGGGTTAACATTTCGATACAAATGTTGTTCTTACCACAAACTACAAGTATATATGCAAAAACTCAAACGCTTTCGTTAAATACGCCGCGTAAACCCTTAATTCATGTCTCTAATTTGACATTAGCATTCGTCAACAGTCAGCACTAATATTAATTATATAAATATATATTTTTTTTCGTGTACTAGACTGCAATGTACTTCGTAAAATTCACCAGACACGCTTATTTATGATGTCATATTTCCCCTCTTGTCCTCGGCCATATGTAATTTCCTGAACATTTCCCCTCTGTCTATACCCGACCCTCATATCGCCTACATCACCCTCGGGGGAGGGGGTAACTAGTGGGGTAACTAGTGTGGTAACTAGAGAGATGGCTAGGAGGCTCCCTAGTAAAGGTAACTAGTGAGTGCACTATAGGCCTCAGTCTAGAAGGATGTCACTAGATGGTGTTTCGAGGTGATGTGTGGTGTGCGATGTTTCGAGGTGGTGATGTGTTGTGTATAATGAAATATGAATCACATCAAATTAAAAGTGCTACTCTTACAGACGCCGAAATGTTTTGGTATCACACGCACTATAAGTCACGTCTCACAAAAAGCACTCGCTGCTGTCACGTGTCACAAACACGTATGACACACACAACTGTCACGTGTCACAAACACGTATGACACACACAACTGTCACGTGTCACAAACACGTATGA